>NC_134581.1:45792500-45925000 GCF_037038515.1 Microtus pennsylvanicus
GCTGGTCTGAGAAGAAACAGATGAAATTATGGCTAGGAGAGATGGTAACCCAATAAACCACATAGGTTGCTGAGGCAAGAGGACAGGAAGCTCAGGGCCAGAATGGAAAACTCTGGGAGACTCTGCCTCAAAACCAACCACCCAAGACCACAAAAAACCATGGAAAAAGATTGGTAGGGCACTTTCCTAGCATTTGCTTATTCAAATGGGTTCAACCTTTTAATACCACTGAAAACATCTCTGAATCAAATGTGTCCCAGAGCCAGACTATATAAAACAAACCAACAAAAACAAATAAATAAGAACGAATCTGTACAATTCTCAGCCTGACTCATGCTTCAGAAAAGCTCTGGCTTCCTTTTCTTCTTCATTCTCCATGCTCTGCTGGACGTCCTGAGCAGGTCACTTTGTTGTCTATGGCCCTTTCAAGGTTACCATTCCCTCCCCTTTCTGTCTGTCATGCTAGGTTTTTGCTAAATATCTGTCTTGCACCTACTAAACTTCCACTCAGCTCATTCCATTCTACTATTTTATCCACACGGAGTACATGTGTGTCTATGTGTGGGTGTACATGCATAGGTGTGTACATGCATGTATGTGTGGGTGTGTGTGCATAGGTGTGTATATACAGGTGTGTATGTGTGGGGGTGTACATGCATAGGTGTGTATATGCATGTGTGTGTGTGGATGTACATCCATAGGTGTGTATATGCATGTGTGTATGTGTGTGCATGCATAGCTGTGTACATGCATGTGTGTCTGTGTGGGTGTACAAGCATAGGTGTGTATATGCATGGTTGTGTATGTGTGTGCATGCATAGGTGTGTATATGCATGTGTGTATGTGTGCATGCATAGGTGTGTACATGCATGTGTCTATGTGTGGGTGTGCATGCATAGGTGTGTACATGCATGTGTGTATGTGTGTGGGTGTACATGCATAGGTGTGTATATGCATGGTTGTGTGTCAAGGAGAATAATTTCATATCCAGATGTCTTCTTTCAAACATAACCCCACCTTTTGGAGACAGGGCCTTACTTTCTAGCCCAGGATAGCCCTGACTTGCAGTCATCCAACCTCACCCTCCCAACTGGTGCTGGGATGGAACCCAGGGCCTCCTGCATCAGTTTGCCATCTCTGAACAACACCCCACACCCTCCAAAGCAAGACTTTAACCACTACACTTGAAACTATGGAACTATTTGTACCAGTTTCTAGATAATACTGCTGCTGGTGCCAATATTTGCTGATACTAAAAAAAAATTTTTTTTGTAGGAATTTCCATCAACAAAAATGTATCTTTTAAAATCTTTTCTTTTACACGTAGTAACAATTAAAACGTTCAGCAAAAGAACTGGGAAAATTACAATACCAATGAAATACATTTTATTTTTGTTCCATTTATAGTACTTCCCAATATTATCATATAGCTATTAAATGTAGTTTCAAAACCCACAAGGTTTTCTAACTGAAAATTTATTTCACAGGCTTTGAAACATTTCAATTAACGTTAGCTGAGGTGCTTGCGAGCATGCCAGCTGCCTGCAGGTGCAGGGCACGAGGGAACACAGGCACTTACAGGACTTGAGAGGAGAGGCAACCCTGTCTGAGGGTGAAAGGCTCTGGTTGATGTCCCATCCAAGGAATGAAAATTATGTTTTCTCCAGACGCTTGAATGTTTCAGTGTATCCCTCTGTTGGGAAAAGTACTAGATTTTAGTGGGAATATCCAAATAATGGCAAATTTGTAGATTCATTCCTAATGTAGTCTGAGGTACATACCCTTGGTGGGAAAACTGAAGATCCCTTTCCATTTTGTATGTATGAACATACACACATACACATCAGTACAGAAAACAGTGTTTTTATATGTATGAACACACACATAAACATCAGCACATAAAAGTGTTTGTTTTTTATATGTATGAACATACACACATACACAACAGCACAGAAAACAGTGTGTGTTTTTATATGTATGAACATATACAAATACACATCAGCACAGAAAACAGTATTCATTTTTGTATGTATGAACATATACACATACACATCAGCACAGAACAGTGTTTGTTTTTGTATGTATGAACATATATACATACACATCAGCACAGAAAACAGTGTGTTTTTATATGTATGAACATACACACATACACAACAACACAGAAAACAGTGTTTTTATATGCATGAACACACACATACATCAGCACAGAAAACAGTGTGTGTTTTTATATGTATGAACATATACACATACACAACAGCACAGAAAACAGTGTGTGTTTTTGATATCTTGCTTCAAAAGTTCTGAAGTGTGCCCCCAACTGTTTTACCAGCATGTTCACTCACAATCTAGCATCAACTGTTTTAACTTATGAAAAACAAAGCTGGAAAACAAAGTTAAGACTGTAAAGTATAAAACTATATCAGTAACAAGAGCCATTTTTAGGGGATTTAATTTGGTTCGACAAGTACAGAAATATAAAACAGGCTGGAGAGATGACTCAGCAGTTAAGAGCATTTACTGCTCTTCCAGAGGACTCAAGTGTGGTCCCCAGCACCACATGGTGGCTCACTATCATCTGTACCTTTAGTTACAGAGATCCAGTGCCCTCTTCCAGTCTCTGTCGACACCAGACACACATGTGGTACTCATACATATGGGCAAAATGCCTACAGACATAAAATAAAAGTAAAAAAAATCTTTCCTAAAAACTAGTCAGAGCACTGTGTTTTTACTGAGTCAGGAAACAGGCAAAGTGAGAATAGTGGCATATGCTTGCCATCCAGTGGCTTACAAGGCTAAGGCAAGAGGACTGCTGAGCCCAGGGCATTCAAGCCCAGCCTGGGCAACCATGTGAGAGTCTCACAAAGCAGGGGGACTTCTTACAAACTGGACAAATTTATATCCAAAGATCAGAAATTCACAAAAAAATATATCAATGAAAACTAAAAAAGACTGAGTTGGACACAATTCTAACATTTCCCAGCTTAGTGATCAGGACATTATTTAGCCCTTCCGGCTTGTGGGAAAAGAACGCCTGACCCAAGGAGAGGGAGGGTTTGGGCAGACAAACACAGTGTGCTAGAGGCCCTGGAGCACATGGCAAGTGGGGCACAATTTTATGAAAAATAACCCCAGGAACAAACATGTCAGTGCTAGAGACAAAACAAAAAACATATCCAATTACTCCTGAAGGGCCTGCTCACTTGACAGGTGGCCTTGAGCCCACATCTCTCTTCCCTGGGCTCTAAAATCCCAGAACTGCAGGCATGCTCCACTCTGCCTCTCCAAAAACATCTAGTGTTGTTAAGGCCACAGTAAGTCTTCGTGACCATTGCACTCTTAGGGTGTACTTTCCTACTTAAGCAGTATGTTAAAGGTTCATGCACTATAAAGAATGATTATCATTTTCAGAATTATATGGTTGATTTGGTGTGACTCAAGGACTAAGCTGTGAGGGGGGAAAAACCAGGTACTAAGTCCTCTGATTAACCACTTAGTGGAACTCCTGCAGACAGCCTAACTCATTGCTGTGCAACAACTGTACCAGGCCAGAGTGGCTTGAAAACATACCAAGCTGACGGGGTATCTTATTCCTGGTTATTTTCTACAGATTGTTTACAATACTCAAATAAAAAGCCAACAGGAAAAATCCAAGTGAACTGAGGACTTGCACAACCCACAGATTTGTCCTTGCTTAATATGAGGGAGCAGTAGAACCCTGGATTACAAGAAACCCGAAAAGGGGGTAAGGAGTGCACCAGGCACATCCAACACTTGGAGCCTCAGTTTCCCCCACTGTTGTACTTGACCCTCGGCAAAGCGTCAAAAGGGACTGAGTGCTCTATAATCATGTGACATCACCAAGAGGAGGCTGTAAAGAATGCAGAAATCAACTGGGTTTTTTGTTTGTTTGTTTTTATAGACAGCACTCATTCCTGCATCCACAGGCCAAACATAAAGGCCAGGTCACATGGCCTTTAGACGGTGCTGAGGGTGGAAACGACAGACCTCACAGACCTGGGGAAACTGACTCTGGTAATTGCAGTTTTTAAAAAAGGGACCACACACCGCATTTTAAACCATGAGATCCGTGATCTACTTCTGTTACCTAGACTGGGCTACTGGTGAGGATATTAATAGTTCTGTAGAAGGCTTGCCATACCAGACTAGGTGTTCTACAACAGATAGCAAGCACCTTGGGGCCTTTGTAACCAGATCTCCTGTGACTAACAGTTAACAGCTAGTAGTTGAAAATTATGTTCGAAATATTACATGTTACCTACCAACATGTCTGCATTTTTCGGTCTTTCACCCGTAGACAAACAGTGCTTCACACTTTTCCTTTGAGGTTTTCCATCGACAAAATCTTCTTTTTCCTCCTGCTCAGTTTCCAGCTGGTCTGAGGCTGTACACCTGGAGCCTTCAGTACCATCACTGAGGTCATGTTCTGTGCTAAGCTGACTGCTCTGCTCACATGTCTTTGATCTTTGTGAGTCTTTATTTGAAGAATTAGTTTTGTATTTACTGAAACAGTCAGACATTTCCAACACAGTAACTTTTATTTGTGAGTCAATACCATTTGAATCATCACATTGGAGATGACTGAGAGATCCTGGGTTATAATTCTCGTTATTTATTTTCTCTGTACATTTATTTGTGCAAATCTGTTTGTCAATACTGTTGCAATGTGAACACTGTTTCTCAGTTTTGTGGCCCATTTCATGTTCCTTAAATTGTGATTTACAAGGTGTACTTTCCAATCTGCTAATCAAACCCATGTTACTTTCATTGCAGAGAGCCATATTAGAGGAAGTCAGTAAACCAACAACAGCCTTGTTCTGTGCCACCTGCCCGGTGCTGTGGATGATGTCATCAGGATGCATCTGATGCTGAGTTCTTACTTCATGTGTCAGAGGCTTTACTTGGGGACCATATGTAAAAGATCGGAAGCATTTACTAGGTTTTGGGCTTTTCCCATCCCCTCTGTCTCCCAGTAAGGATGCTTCTGCATGTGAAGCAGAAATAGAGGCATTCTCTCTGTTCTTCTTCAACAAGGTTTTGCCATCATATGAACTCCTGAACACTTTAGAAGAAATGGAATTGGAGTCATGCTTGCTGAATGCAGGCCGGGGAATGTGAGCTGTGGGGTCGATGTGTTCCAAGTGCTGTGCGATCCTGGCTATGACGTCCTGTCGCTCCTGGAGCAAAGAGCCGATTAGTGGGTTTGCCTCCCCAGCAGGCTGGCGAAGGTAAGGGCTGTGAGAGGTGCAGCTTTCTCCTTGTGTAGTTTCCGACTTCCCTCTCCCTTTCCCCTCACTGGTGTCTTCTGTGGTACTAATCTCTGGGCTCCCAAAAGATCCTTCTCTGCATCTCCTCACACTCTCACTGTCCTGGGAAATGCGGTGAAGCTTGGAGCTAAGTGAGGTGGACTCCTGGGTATTGAAGGGGTGTTCAGACATGCGAGAGGAGCTGGGGTCACAGTGAATCAGGTGCTGAGCAATCCTGGCAATGACTTCTTGTCGATCCTGAATCAAGGAGTCAATTAAAGGGTTAGGCTCCCCCACTGCCTGCCGGGAGCTCTGACAGCTGGAGACACTGGAATCGATCAAAGAGAGTGATTTCAAAGTTCTCACTGATGCCTCCTGTGACGACCGTACTTCTCCTGTGGTGCCACTGAAGCCCAGGACACTGTCTTGAGATGCCCCATGGTCAGACCTGCTGCCCGTAACTGGGCAGAGCCTGACATTTCTAATGGCTGCAGTGTACTCAGGGGTCACACCACTTCTTACATGCAGGGCACTCACGGGCGCTGCGGTCCATGTGTGTTTGCTGCACAGACTTTGGGAACTGCTGGGACAACGGTGTTCTATGTCACCAGGGCCGTGGTGTTGATAGGCTTTTAGCTCCTGCTCTTGAATTCTCTTCTCATAAAGAATGTTAGTATGAATACTACAGGTCAAAACCGGATAATGAGCTTGTCTGGGCAGGGACTGAACGCTGACTTTCAAGGCCACGTTGTGAGAGACGTTGGGAACAGGAAACACGTGCTCAGTTGGAGTCTGTGAAAAACTCCACTGTAAGTCGACATCAGCAGCACTGATTCTAGGGCCAAACAACACAGGTCAGTCATAAGCAGCCCTCTGCCTCTGCACAACACTTTCAGGGGAAAAGGCAGCCAAGTGCTAAGCACTAATTCCCACCAAGGTCCACAGTCAGCACTTTATCATGCGTGTCACTGCCAAAATCAACACACACGGCGCAACAGAGTACATGGTAAAGACTGTTCTTATTATTTTGTTCTTTAAGACAGTTTCATAGCTGGGCCGTGGTGGTGCACGCCTTTAATCCCAGCACTTGGGAGGCAGAGGCAGGTGAATCTCTGAATTTGAGGACAGCCTGGTCTACATAATGAGTTCCAGGACAGCTAGGGCTACACAGAGAAACTCTGTCCCCCAAAACAAAAATAAAAATAAAACAAACAAGACAGAGTTTCACTCTGTAGCCCAGGATGTCCCAGAATTTACTACACGGCACAGGTTGGTTTCAAACTTGCAATGATCCTCCTACTTTGGCTGTCTGTGGGATTATGGGCATGAGGTACCGTGCCCAGCTGAGACATCTTTTTAAGAACTTAAACACTAAGAGCTCAAGAATATTTTAATTTAATCATATTTACCAAAATAGAAAGGAAAAAGGACATTGCATTTATTATTAAGTGGGTTCTGCTCATTTTAATTGAGCAAGATAATTTAGAAACTATTTAACCTGCATAAAAATATTAATTGCTTTGCAGTCTGCATGTTTATGTACACATACAAATACACAATCACACACACATGCATACAGGAACCCACCCACACATACACATGTACTTTTTTTTTAAAAAGACAAGTTCTTGCTATTTTGCTCAGGTTCAGACTCACTGCTCAACAATTCTCCTACCCCAGCATCCTCAGTAACTTGGTGATGTGGACACACAGTACTATGTCCAACAATGTTTATGTGTTTTAGATAGAAAATTCCATTCATCAAAAGAAGTAACAAACCCATGTGGCTTCTGTTTCTACTTTATCATGACATTAAGGCTGGACTGGCTTCCTGAAGTAAGCTTGAATGCCTTCAAAACATTTATTCTACACAAATTTAACCCACCAAGCCATCTTAACGAGACTTAACACAACAAGATTACCCATAATAATTCTCTTAACTTGTTTTGATAAAAACTTTTACTGATTTTTATTTAAAAATGAAGGAAATTCGCTTTTGACAGGTAAGACACCATTCAGTAAACTGGCCGTGCGTATGCACTGTCCCTCTTCCCCTAGACTTACCTGTAAAGGATATTTCGTGGAATAGCACCATGAGAAACACTCAGCCAAGCACTTAACTGAGAAAAAAATACAAACGACCGGACAGCCAGCAGAAGCGTCTTCTCTTCAACAAAGCGATCGCCACTCCTAAGGGGAGGAAGAAGGTACAATCACAGGCCAGCAAATACAGAGTGACTGCTTTTGCCAGAGAAAAGTGGGGACAAGAGCCTCCTGGGATGTGTGCTCTGGGAGCACACACATGCACTTCTTAATGTCACTTGGTGTCAGAATGACTTAGTGAACACAGTAAGTATCCCGTCTTTACTACATGAAAAGAGGGAGTCAGAGACATGATGCGATATCACAGGAAGGTGCAAGAGGTCTTGGAAAACTTGAGACCAAGTTTAACAACTCACTGTCGGGGAACCGGCTCCAAGATCCACCTCTCCAGTAACAGTGCATCTTGCTTAATGGCGGGGTCATTCAGATCCGTCCCCTCTGCGCTAGGCCCCTCGTCACTGTAGCAGCAGTCTGGCAGGAGCATTACTTCCACCATGATTGGAAGATTATTTTTCCACAACAGTGCGACCTCAGATCTGGTTCGTCTGGCTTGGCGACACTTAAGAGAAAATGAAAATAAACAAATGTCTCAACAACTGTCCTAATTTTGTATTTAAATTTCAAAACTCTAATTGTAGATATCTGCATAAGAAGCGTGACATGTGGTAGTACTTGCTCAGGTTTGGCCGTCTCGTGTTCTTGTTAAATGCTGATCTGTGCAATGGGCTCACTGTAGAACATTTATGCTGTACATTTTCTTGGGAAGAGTAATTTTGCTCTACTTTATGGGAAAGAATAGCTACATACAAAGTCTGACAGGTCACTGAGTGTTCCCAGTGTACCTAGTCAATTTTACCAGTTCACAGAAAAGATTCTGAAACCTAAAGACTAAAACATAAAAATTTATTTTCATTAAATAATCAAAAGAAACATAATTTTTTTAAAGTTTGTATTTTTAAGTTTAAAAATTAGAATGCTGGAGAGACAGCTCAGCATTTGAGCACTGGCTGTTCTTCCAGTGGACCCAGGTTCAATTCCCAGCACCCACATGGTGACTCACAACTATCTGTAATTCCAGTTCCAGGGATCTGATGCTCTCTTCTGGCTTCCATGGGCATCTGGCATTCAAGTGGTATAGAATACATGCAGTCAAAACACTCATATTTACTAAACAAAATTTAAAAAAAGTAAGCCAGGAAGTGGTGGTGCATGCCTTTAATTCCAGCACTGGGAAGGTAGAGGCAAGTGGACCTCTGAGTTTGAGGCCAGCCTGCTGTACAGAGTGAGTTCCAGAACATCCAGGACTACCCAGAGAAACCCTGTCTCAAAATAACAACAATAACAACTTTAAAGTTCAAGAATATATTTAAGAAATAATTGATAAAAATTAAAAAATATGTACTACTTATGGAAATATTTTAACATTAAAAAAATATTGAAAACAAAAATTATTACTATTGAAAATATACAGGGGAGGAGCAGGAGAGATGGCTCAGTGGTTAAGAGCACTGACTGCCCTTCCAGAGGAATCAGGTCCAATTCCCAGGACCCACATGACAGATAGCTCACAGCTGTCTGTAACTCCAGTTCTAGGGCGCCCCAAACCCTCACCCTGACATACATGCAAAGCACCACTGCACTTAAAATAAAAATAAATAAATTTTTAAAAGAAAAACATACAGAGGAAATAGGTAACGTAGGAAAACCATCCTAACATTAGGAACATGAACTGGAAGGGTCAGGGTAAGACTCTCTAAGAGGAGAGAAGGGAATCATGCAATGCAATAAAGATTGGCCAGCCTCCCTTCAACTCAGTGACTTCACCTACAGCACTTTCAACACCCACTTGAATACAAACACCACTGTGACAGAATGGTAGGGATGAAAAAATTGGAAGAGGTTTACACAAAGGACAGACCCCAACAGCAACGGAGCCCGGTCCTCACCTGGGCCAGCTTATCGCTGCACTCATGCCTGGCTGTTCCTGGGAAGCGAGACTGCGCTGGAGGGCAGTGGAAACTCTCTGCACGGCCCTTCACAGAGCACTCGGGTGTCCGTCCTTCTGTTATCAGCAAGGCCAGAGAGACCAAGAACTCCTCTGCGTCATATTCAAAATACTCATCCAGGGCATCTGGCATTTAAAAAAAGGAAAGATTTTTTTTTAATTAAAAATTGCATTTAAAATTCCATCACTTGAATTAATCACATTTTTGTACAGTGTTACTGTTTATCTATCATTGTGGGGCTGAACCCAGGAACATACACAGACTAGACTAGGGCTTTGCCATGCTTACAAGAACTCTACAACTGAGCTATAATCCTCCTTCATTAATTTTTAATTAATTGATTGTAGATAGGGTCTCATGCAGCCCAGGCTGGCCTTGAATTCACAAGTGGTAGAGGTTGGTCTTAAACTCCTAACCTCTGCCTCTTTTTATTTATTTATTGTTTATTTTGAGACAGGATTTCTCTGGGTATCCTTGGCTGTCCTGGAACTCACTCTAGACCAGGTTGACCCCGAACTCACAGAGACCTGTCTGCCTCTGACTCCTAAGTGCTGGGATTAAAGATGTGCATCACTACTTTCTGGCCTGGCTCTGATGAGCTGAGATTACAGGTGTGCAGCTCCAGGCTTGGCTACTCTAACTTACTCTGTCCCTGAGATACACTCTAACCCTAAAGTAGTACTCAATGGGAACTCATGTGAGCTGGGTGCAATGGTACATGTCAGCATGCACTCAGAAGGCTAAGACGGAGGACTTCTGTATGTTGTGGCCAGCCTAGACTACCCAATAAGTTATAGGCTACTAATGGTTATAGCAAGACCCCTGTCTCAAAAAACCAAAAACTAACCCCTCCAAATACAAAACCCAAACCACTGCCTCCAACAACAAATACCGTCTCTAATTAAGGGTAGTAGCCTAGGTCTAAATTCCCAGCTCTGGGATTTTACTCTGTGCTATGAGTGGCAAGAAATTTTTCTATTGCCTTGGCAGGCTGTAGAAATAAGTCAAACAGCATGTGCAACAACAGCCTAGCGGCCCTGGGAAGGACACTCCTCCTCCATCGCCCTGCAAAACTAGGTGGGGTTTTCAAGGATGCACACTGCAGGTATTGGTGCAGTCAGAGGCTCTGCTCACCCTGGGTCTCTCAAGAAGCATGGCTGCGATCTCTCCAAGTTTTTTTCCAAGCTACTTCTGCCTCCTCTTTATTTTCTTGTTGGTTCATTAAGTTTCTGTTTTGTTTTTTTTTTTAAGATAAATTCTAATTTACCACAGGCAGGCCCCAGATTCACTACATAGTCAAGGCTATCCTTAACCTTCTGATCTTCCTGCCTTTACTTCTCAGATGCTGAAGCACACCCAGCTCCACTGCTTCTGAAGAGCAGAGATTCACAAACTCTCAAGGTTGAAAGAATCTTGAGGAAGTCTAATTCGACCACTCCTGACAGCCTTCAAACACTGTGCTGGCAACTGTCAGCGGACTGTCCTTGCACCTAGTGGTGAGGGCGCCTATTTCATCTCTGGATCTTCCCAAACAGCTAGAGCTTTTACTATGCCTAAGTTGCTTACTTTCCTAGTTGAAGTGGTCTGAAGTCCAGAACTTCAAGAACACGGCTCTCCCAAGTCCCAGCCTAGCCCCAGATCCCAGACAGACTGCAAGCACAGGGCACAGAAGCAAGGGAACCTGTGCCCTGTTCCATCTCCTACAGTACAGATCTATCCTACTGCAAACCTCCTCCATGATAATCCTTAGGGTACGAAGGTTCTGTTATTCCTCTTCTTCACTGGTTGGCTTCCTAATTAATCCACTTATAACCCTTCAATCTTAACACTATGGTCAAAGCTGTCACACAGAGCCAGCTGTTCTAACTGGACAATGTGACAGGTACTCTGCTGTGGATCCTGCCCGAGTCCCAGGTCAACTCAGCTTTTACAGCTTCCTGCATGGCCTCTCCACCCCAGACAAATTCCTGTCTGCAGAGTTCTTGTCCTTTCCATTCTCCTTCCAACCCACCAGGCATGCCTTTGTCCTCTCCTTTTCACCTGCCACAGCTTCTGAGACCTCCTTATCTTGCCTCGAAAGGCCTCTATTCCACACGCTCTCTACACTGACCTCCTATTGAATTCCTTCTTTCTCCACAGCTGCATAAGCCACACATTCGGCTGTGGCAAGATGCTGGCATGCAGCCTAGAGCCATGGGCACATGGGTACATCCACATGGGTTCACGTCATCCATTTTCCATGGATGGACAGATTATTTCAGACAACCTTCTCCAAAACTTGGGGCACTAACCACTAATGTGACCAGGAGAAAAGGAAGGCTGAAGAAGCCAAGTGGCACTACAGCTGAACTCAGATAACTGTCCTGATAGCTCTGTAACACCAGGAATCTTCCACTTCTTCACACTGAGAGTCTTAACACTTCATCCCTGAAACCTGCGGAAATGTGAAACAAAGAACCAACCACTCACAGTTGTGTTCTACCCTTCCCATGCACATCATATATATGCACACACACACGTCCATACACACTCCGTGTATACACACAAAACTAGTGTTTTCTTTAAAAATGTAAAAAAATTTAAATCTTCAATAAATTGATTATAAGAAATGCCAGTAACAAACTTATCATGGATTAACTTGGCTTTTGTTTCAGACTTTTTCTTTAAAGATTTGATTTGGAAATTAAGTACATATGTGTGTATCTGCATGTGGAAATGTGCAGGTGAGTGCTGGTACCTTCAGAACCCAGAAGAGGAAGTTGGCTCCACTGGAGCTGGAGCTACAGGTGAGTGGCCCAACATGGGTGCTGGGAACTGAACTCTGGTCCTCTGAACTACGGAGCCACCTTCCTAGTCCCATATCCAACTTCTTTAATTCAGCTTTCCCTTTATTTAATTTTTGTATCTTTGTATGTGTGTGAGGGTGCATGTGAAGGACAGAGATTGTTGTCTGGTGTCTTCCTCGACTGTTCTCCATTTTCTCTGAGGTAGGCCTCTGGTTGAATCTGGAGCTCACCACTGAGGGATTGTAGCTAGTCAGCTGGTCTGGGGGTCCGCTGTCTCCACTTCTCAACTGGAGATGCAGGTGGGTTAGCTGAAGTTACAGACACCAAGAAAATATCACACTTACCTAGCTTTTCCAGATCCTGATGTGGTACACAATTTTCAGCATCCCCCAACTAAGGCTGTTATGCACCCTTTTTCCATTAAAAAAAATCTCCTCCTCCTCCTGTGTGTGTGTGTGTGTGTGTGTGTGTGTGTGTGTGTGTGTGTGTGCCTGCGCGCACATCCAAGTGCAAGCTTGTGTGTCCCACACTACATGTGTGGAGATCAGAGGGCATTTTCTGGAGTCAGTCTCTCCCCCTACCACGTTACTGTGGTTCTGGGCACGTACTCAGGCTTGTTTGGCAAGTGCCTTTACCTGCTGTGCCGTCTCATTGACCCTCTTGTGTGGGCTCCAGACAAACAATATTTTAAACATTTTAAACATTAACTCTATGCAATAAAGGTTAAGTTAATTTTGAACCTGGATTCTTACAATGTGATAGTGCAACCCATGGCACAATCAGTTGTAAGCTGAGCTAATGGAGTGAATGAGCAAGCTGAAATGATACTTTCCCCAACGCTGGGATCAGGCCCAGGAGAGCTGGGGTCCTCTTCTGGGTTCTGTGGACACTGCATTTATGTGCACAAACATACACAGACAAACATGTACATGAAATATAAAAAAATAAAAACAAACTTAAAAAAAATGTCCATTGGGAGACAAGGCTCAGTGGCTATGAGCACTGACTGCTCTTCCAGAGAACCTAGGTTAAATCCTTAGCACCTACATGTTGGCTCACAATAATCTCTAATTCTAGTTCCAGGATCTTATGTTTTTTCCTGACTTCTATGGGTACCAGGCATAAACATCATACACAGACATACATGCAGGGAAGACACCCAGAGTCATTTTTTAAAGGCCCATTGTGGTGTCATGTGCTTGCAATTTTTCTGCCAGGAAGGCAGAGAGATAGACAAATCTTTGGGGCTTGCTGGCTACCCTACTTGTTAAGTTCTGGGCCAGTGAGAGAGCTTGTCACAAAACAAAACAAAAAGACAGGACTTGAGGAACATGGACACCCCAGCTTGTCCTTTGGATTCCAAAGGACATACAGGTACTTGTTCCAGCACACAAACATTGTGGATGTGTAGACACAGCGCAAAGGCTCTTGCTAGTTAAAGTAGTTCCTCAGTCTTCAACTTCTTAGTCTCAAACCTGCAGGAAGTAAATCTGTCCCCTGTCTACTCCAACAGGGTCTCATTATTTTGTCATTACAATTCTCTTGCCTCAGGCTCTCACATAGCTGAAACTAAGGTGTGTACACACCCCTGTGCTAAGCTAAATGTATGTTCTTTTAAAGTTCTGAATTTTGAGGGTTATTGAGATGATTCAGTAACTATAGGTTCTTGCTGGCAAGCTCAATATTCTGTTTCCTTGGGACCCACATGGTAGAAAGAGAGAGATGGTTTCCACAGCTGTCCTGAGACTTCCATACATGTGCTGTGATATGAGTATACCCATGCATCTGCATACACATTCACATGAATTCAAACACACAATAAATGTAACGGTTTTTTAAATTATGATGCCTAAGATTATTGTCATAATAGTACAAAACTAAGACAATTACCTTGACTCCCTGTTACTTTAATTATAGTTAACTATCCAACTACTGTATAGTTATTATAATGATTAGAAATGGGTATGCCACACATTGAAGTGGTCTCACTTAAATGAAGAAGAATCTGCTCTGTGGTAGGATACATAATGAAATTAAGATGAAGATAGAGAGAACAAAGAAACCATAAAGACAAACAGAGGGACAAGAAAAACAGCTACAATGAATCCATTGAGTCCAGATCATCTGCCACCCTGTCCTGTTCCTATCCTCCCAGCCCCACACCTATTCTTCTTTCTACATTTGCTCTACGTTCTAACACTGCACACACTCAAGGAGCCTCTCTAGCTGGTTTTCTTTCCCACTCTATGGCTGTAATCTCTTCCAGGGTAACTACAACAGTTCCCTGGATGGGATCTCTACATCTACTCCTCCTTCCATTCCATCCATTCCTAACTTCCTCAACAGACATCTCTGTACAGGATAAATGATTATGTTGGATCAAATTTCCACAATGGTGGCCACTATTTACTTTTTAATGTCCAAGTTTCTGTTAAGAAACAGTCTATCTGGGCAGTGGTGGCACACGCCTTTAATCCCAGCACTTGGGAGGCAGAAGCAGGTGTATCTCTGTAAGTCTGAGGCCAGCCTGGTCTATAAAGTGATTGTTATACAGAGAAACTATGTCTCAAAAAAAAGGAAGGAAGAGAAGGAAGGGGAGACGGGGGGGGGGGGGGGAGAGAGAAAGAGAGAAAGAGGGAGAGAGAGAGAGAGAGAGAGAGAGAGAGAGAGAGAGAGAAGACAGCAACTAAATAGAAGACTAAAACCACTAAATACAGGCATACAGTACTGTTACTAAGGCTAGTCACCAGGGTACCAGGTTGTTCATGTATTGTGTATTCAGAATATTCTAAGTAATCAACCATAATTAGTGCAAATGAGTTTTGCTTCTCTCTTTCCAGTCTTTGTGTTTTAACTTGTTTTTCATGCCATATTACAATGGCCACTTAGACAACACAAGCAAGTAGCAATAGTGAACATTTTATTTCTGACCTTGGCAACAGTGTTACATACTTCACAACTAAATATATAACTAGTTGAATATTTTTCACATACATCATTTATTTGGTCAAGAAGGTTTGTTTATAAAGTTACCTCCATTTGATATACACCATGCGAAACAGAATCCTCATAGAAATGGCATCCATTATTTCACACTGCCCAGCTAGTTTGTATCTTTTGTATTGAGACAGAGACTCATTATACACCCAAGGCTGGCTTGGAACTGGTTATGTATCCCAAGCTGGCTTTGAATTCTCCTGCCTCTGCATCCTGAAGGCCAAGATTACAGCTATGCATCATGTTCAGCTTTCTTTCTTTTCTTCATTTTTTTGTAGGACTGTAAATTAAGTGCTCTACCACAGAGCTGCATGTCTAATCCTAGTTAAGAACTTACAGCATTTCAGTGCCTGGTAAATCTAAACAGACAGTATTTACCAAGGTCTTCAGCATCTAAAACCAGAAAAGATATATATTGGGCAGTGGTGGTGAATGCCTTTAATCCCAGCACTTGGGAGGCAGAGGCAGGTAGATCTCTGTGAGTTCAAGGCCATCCTGGTCTACAAAGTGAGTTCCGGGTCAGCAAGGGCTGTTACACAGAGAAACCCTGTCTCAAGACAAAACAAAACAAAACAAAACAACAACAAACTAAACTAAAAAAGGTTTGCTAGTACGAGAGAAGAAAGGATTGCATATTTAATACTTGTTACTAGACTTGTATTGCAAGCAAAGAGCTGTTAAGCAACCAGGGAAGGGCCTTGCTAAAACAACTTGCATTCTCCAAGTCTATTGTGAATAGGTTTTCTTTTTGTATAACCTCTGATACCAAATTTCTTGGATAAAATTCCATGGACTATTGTAATAATGGGTATTACATTTCTGTATTTTGGAAAAATGTCAGAACAAGAGTCTTTAATGAGCAGCACTCCATTCTACAGCACACCCATTCGGCATTCTACAAATGCAGCAGTCGAAGAAACACCAACAGCATCAGTCAGATTTCTGCTTGCTAAAGGACTTGCCTGCAGTACAGAGCTGTGGGAACAGCCAATGTCTTTCACTGACACTGCAGAGCCCTGTGCACTGTTCTCTGCACTAATTGTGGATTTACTGCGCTGTTAGCTCTAACACTGCTACAAGGCCATAGCAACTCACTCTTAGGTGCCTTCTGGATGCTGGACACCATGGTACACATTATATCTCATTTAATCTCACAATATTAATACAATAAAATGTAAAGATATCAGTGGCATACTAGAGATGGGTCACCGGATTAGAGTGTGATCTGCTCTTTTAAAACATTGAAGTTCTATTCCCAACAACCATGTTGGCTAGCTCAACTACCCCAGTTCCTGGGATTCCATACCACCTGCCTTGACAGGCACCTATGCTCACACATACAAAGTCACATTCAAACCCACACATATACATATAATTAAAGATAAAAATGAATCTAAAACATATTTGTCAAGCCCTGGTCACATTGTCCACCTTCAAGAAGTGGCCATTAAATTTAAGTCTTTTATGTACAATTACAGTTGTTACTTCATCAAATCTGTAATGTCATTAATTTTAAGATACACAACTTGTTTTAGTTAGGTTTTTTATTGCTGTGAAGAGACACCTTGACCACAGCGACTCTTATAAAGAAAATATTTAATTGGGGTAGCTCGCTTACAGTTTCGGAGGTATGGTCCATTATCATCATGGTGGGAAGCATGGCAGCATATAGGGAGATGTAGTTGAGAGTCCTACATCTTAGAGGCAACAGGAAGTCAACTGAGACACTGGGTGGTATCCTGAGCACCTCATAACCTGCCCCTACGGACACACTTTCTGCAACAAGGTCATATCCAATCCAATGAAGCCACACTTCCTAATAGTGCCACTCCCTATGAGATTATGGGTGCCAAATACATTCAAACTACCACACAACTATTTATTATTTTCCATTTAAGAAAAAAAAGCCTGCCAATTGAACTATTATGTCCCATCAAGTATTCATTTAGCAAGTGGAAGATGTACGCCTGTTAAAAACCAACCAAGTGTAGAAACATAAAGTGATGGCATTTATCCGATTCTTGTTTACATGCCATATAACATGACTGGCCAAAACAAAAGTAAGCAAACTCTACTGGTTAATATTGGTTGTCACCAAGAATGATGACAAATTATGACATCATGGTTATGATCATGTTAACAAACAGCCTGAGTCTTGACTGTACTTTGAGCTATGTAAGCTAAGAAAATAGATTTTATCTATTTAAAGCTTATTTTTCTGAGAAAGATGGAGACAATATATAGCTTATAGCATCGTTCACTTCAAAGGTAAAGCGCATTGCCTGAACATGCTTATGGTATAAATGCTATTATGTAACATGATTCTTATCTTAATGAGATTTAAGAGGTAACTTCAAAAGTTTGAAATTTTGTGTTTTGAGTTTTAACTACACATGGAACAAACTGGAAATCTTTGAAAAACAAAAATAGTGGCTGGAAATGTAGCTCAGTGGCATAGTTTATGATTCATATGCAAGGCCCCGCATCTAATTCTGAGAACCCAAACAAAAACACAATTACAAAATAATACTAGGACTCCACTTAAGACCAAGCATTATATCTGTTTTTCAAGCACTGTATCTTTAAGAAAGGATTCCTAGGAAATTTCAAAGTGCAGCCACTGCGGATAATGTTTAGCGATTCAGAACTCCTGTTCTTATTTTTTTTAACTTTTGTGTGTGTGTGTGTGTGTGTGTGTGTGTGTGTGTGTGTGCATGTGTGAGTGTGGTGTCCACGAAGGCCAGAAGAGGGCATCATGTCTCCTGGAATGTAAGATATAGGTCATTATGAACTTCCCCACATGGGTGCTAGGAACCAAACGTCAGTCCTCTGAAAGAGAATCAAGTACTCAACTACTGGGATATCTCTTCAACCCTGACGGACTCCCTGCTCTTTTTATTTGTTTGTTTGTTTTTGAGACAGAGTTTCTGTGCAGCCTTGGATATCCTGGAACTCACTCTGTATACCAGGCTGCATTTGAATTCATATTTGCTGGCCTCTGCCAGCCTCCCGGCTCTTAACAGAACTTTGAAACCAGGTAATAAGAAGAGAGTGAGCACTAAGCAAGGAAGACTCAGAGGGGGCAGAAAGAGTTATGTCATAATGGGAGCACCATTTGTATGCAAGAGTCTTGTGTCAGCTGTAGTCACAAACTGCACAGATCAACCAATAACACATAAGTGAGGAATGGGTATGGTTGTGGGATATTTGTACACTGTGAAGATGTACTGCTGTGATTGGTGTAATAAAAAGATGAACAATCAGTAGTTATGTAGGAGATATAGGTAGGACTTGAAGGCAGAGAGAAATTGTGAGAAGGAATCTAGATATACAATTTCACTAGCAGACTTAGAGCAAGTTGCATATGCTGTACTAAGTAAGAAGACATATCTGAGTCACATGGCAGAATGTAGATTAAAAGAATATGGGTTAATTATTAGTTGGGAAAAGTTTAAGCTAAAGTAAAACTTTAAAAATTAATAATAAGTTTCTGGGTCATTATTTGTGGGTTAGTCCAACAAAGACAGTCCAACAATAAAGATAGATTCCTTCTAAAGTAATAAAGGTCAGATCTTATTGGGGGAGACCTCCTGAAAATCTTGGCTATAAACATGAAGAAAAACAAGCAAGCAAGCAAACAAACAAGCAAGAAACCACCAAAAATACAATATAGGTGATATATATGCTGATTCCTCGACATAGGAACAGAACACATAGGGTGTCTGGATCCTGTATGATGCTTTGTTGACTTTAAATTTTTTAAATACTAATGAGCAAAAAACAACAAACAGCTTCTGAGAGACTCTGGATTATGGAAACCGCTAAATTAAACCAACCTATAGATTTTAATAATGTCTTAACTTCTGAATGCAAGTCAGAAAATATGCTGCATTGGGGAAGAGATTTTACTTTTGTTTCTATAGGAAACAAGCTATGAATTTCTTCAAAATTAATGAAGATCAGATTGATGGAAGAGACCTGAAAATCTTGGCTACAAACATGAAGAAAAAGCAAGAAAGACTACAAGACAGCTGATTCCTCAGCATAGAAACAGCTCTGAGACATGATAAACCTTGTTGGCTATTCAAAAATTAGAATTACATGCTATACTTTCATAGGGCATGGATAGAGATCTGGTTATACAGTCCAAATGAACATATAAAGTTGACAGGTGCCTTTTACCTGCCCAAACATAAAACAAGAAAATCATCTTTAGCTGGCTTGTATATTATACACTGCACATTCCATACTTGTGTTAATACAGATATGTATTTTACCACTAAAAGTCTGTGGGTTTTAGAAGAAAATGACCAAACGCCAATGAAATCAAGTAGCCTTGGTGATCCAGCCTTTCAAAATGCCTCTGTTGCGGTTCCCTCAAAATTCTGCATCCAGAACAGTTGTTAGCTGAGATGGTCCATCCTCACAGACTACTCCAGTTACAACTTCAGATGAGCTCTACACTTTCTGATCACAGAGACTAAACAAAAAATAATAGAGCCAACTTTCCAAGGATTTGACCATTATCCCAATTATCTCAGGTCCCTAAAGATGCCTTCACCCACAGACAACAACAGAAAGCAGTCTAGAGAACATGATACCCACATTCCCAAAGGTGGAGTGGGTGACTTTTGGTTATTCAATGGATTATGGATGTTTATAATCATTTAAGGGGTTGGTTACAAGCTGTTGTTGGTCACAGTCAGATAGAAAGCTGAGCAAAGGAGATTAGATTCAGGGACTTCATTCTGGAAAAAAAAGGAGGATATAGAAATGATAGGCTAGAAGGGTAGATTACTGAATCTATGTTAAACTAAAAAGCAACTATAAATCTCAAATATTTAACACTGGTATGGTTTTTTACATTGATACAAATTTAAGGTTATTTTTGTTATAATTATATATAATATAATATTTTGTTATAATATATAATAAAACATATATTTGTATATATATTTCTACTCTTGTTTAGGTATTTTACCTATGCAGTTAATTTAAAAATATATAATTAAGAAATACAGGTTAGTTGTTAGTCACATTTTCACGGTTAAACTGATATACTTTAGATAGCTAAGTGATCTTCAAACACTTCAGAGACGTACAGAATATGGAATTTGAGATGTTTTAATAACATAAGGCTTTCTATGAAAGTGAGACATGTCTACTCCTGGCAACATAAATTTACTTCAAAAAAGGGCGATTGGCATTGAAGAACATCCAGATGGAGATTGCCTTCATTGTGGCAAAGTTAGCCATTGTGCAAGAAACTGCACTTGCCGTGATTATTGACAATGTTGTTCAAATTAGACAAGCAGGATACCAAAGAAGGCAACTGACAAACTTTGTCAAGAAAAGGTAGAACAGTCCTTCAAAAATTCCTACTTCATAGAAAAGTCTATCATATATCTAGGCTTGTAGGCCGAAGATGGATACCCCAATATTGCAGAGGAATTTTGGGTTCCTCTGTTCAGATGGCCAGCTGATTCTGTCATTTAATTTTGGAAGTTACTTGCTCTGTACTTTCTGTTTACTCAGGTAATATTCTATACATCTTGGGTCTCTGATAGACTTAGAGACCAGATATAATACAGTTTTTTCTTAGTTATAATAGAAAATAAATTAGGTATAAAACTTTGGACTCACCAAGCAAGGATAGATAACAGAAGTTTCTCTAAATTTTCTACATACAAATGAACTGAATATTGCAAATGTAATTCTTATTTGACAATTGTTCTTATTGCATATAGTTTTAAATGTATTAGAGTTAAAACCTTTCCTTTTTATTTAGACAAAAAAGGGGTATACTGTGTGAAGATGTATTGCGGTGATTTGTGTAATAAAGAGTTGAACGGTCAATAGCTAGGCAGGAGATGGGATTTCCAGGCAAAGAGAGAATTCTAGGAAAAAGAAAGGCAGTCACTAGAAAGATGCAGAGGAAGGAGGATCAGCAAAAAGGAGACGAGGTAATGAGCCATGCAGAAGAATGCAGATTAAACAATATGGATTAATTAAATTATAAGAATTAGTTAGGGGGCTGGAGAGATGGCTCAGAGGTTAAGAGCATTGCCTGCTCTTCCAAAGGTCCTGAGTTCAATTCCCAGCAACCACATGGTGGCTCACAACCATCTGTAATGAGATCTGGTGCCCTCTTCTGGCCTGCAGGCATACATGTAGAAAGAATATTGTATACATAATAAATAAATAAATATTTAAAAAAAAGAATTAGTTAGGAACAAGTTTAAGCTAAGAATGACCTTTCATACTACTAATAAATCTTCATGCCATTGTTTGTGAGCTACTGGCCCCAAGGAGAAAGCACTGCTACAAGATATTTCTCAAACTGGAGCATTTGACTTGCTGGGGAACTGACAAGGTCTTTCTCTTCAAATCAATATGACTTATTTCAAAGTGATTTATATCAATGAATCATTTAAAAACTAACACAAAGCTATCCTGATAAACCTATCCTGAGTCTTATCAGTGCCATAAAGCAACTCACTGATCAGCATTTATAGATACACTGCTCTAACTGCATGATTCCAACAGCTCCATGGACAGAGGTAATTAAAATACAGGTTGTGACATGTGCAAGGTGTCATGGTGGCTTGGAAGACTAAGAGTTGACATTGCTCTAAGCAAATATCAAGATACACAGCATCACAAATACTACCAACTCTGAAAGACCTGGCCCCTAACACTGAACCAACGACTGAGCTCATATATCAGTAACTTTATAACTGTAACATGTCACAATGACATAGTGTATTGGTTCTGTAATTTGATTGGCTTTAAAACTGTTAAAGGGTCACCTCTTCTGGCCCTTCAGCATCTGCAAACCTACAAGCCTAGTTCCAGACCCATGACCCATAAGAACTCTCTTTGTGTGAGAGCCATTGTTCCTTATTAAGTTTAGTTACCAAAGAAGCCTCTCTTTCTACCAAGCTGAAACCATTACAGAAAACCAAGACTGTACACAATGCAGAAATCAACAGTTCATAGTGAGCCCAGCCCCAGTGGGTATACTCCATCATGGCTTCTGCATCTATGGCTCAAGGAACATTAAAGAAGAGGGAACAGAAAATTTGTAAGAGCCAGGATACCAAGAAGTCTGCTGTGAAACAGCCTCTCCTACAAACGACTGCATAAAGAGGACAAGGACAACGGCAGTTATCAGTAAACATGTTACTGCAGAAGGGGGGAAATTCCATAGGATCCGCCATTAGACATTTTAAAAGCTACAGGCAACTAACAACTGCTGGAAGAGGGAGAATGAGCCCCTTGATGGGTTGTCCACTGCAAAGTGATCAGCCTTGAAACCACGCACACACACACACATGGACTCAGCAGGTTGAATTTCTATATATTTGTGCACACGCACACACATGGACTCAGCAGGTTGAATTTCTATATATTTGTGCACACGCACACATATGTAACAAAATCAAGTTGAGAAGGGGATGTGAGAGAGATTCCAGAGCGGTGGTGGGGAAGGGTTAGTGGAGAGCGGGGCAATATAATTCTATTTCAATTAAAGCATATTAAAATGCTGAAATCTTTGGTTTTATATTTTATGAGGGCTATGTATGAGAATAATTTTTTTACTGAGTTATTTTTCTACATTGTAATTAAAAATAACTTATGCAAGCCATTTCAATTTAATGTTTTTATCCTTAGGCAGTTTTGAGAAGCCTGAAAGATACTGAGTAGGTTCTAATCTCATTTTTTAAGTTATGAGAATGTCTTCAAATTTTTATAAAACATTTAAGACATTCCCTCCTTTTTACCTTGACGTCAATAAAAGTTGTACTTTGCCTTCCTAAACACATGACAGATTTCTTAAAATACCCTGAATGTTTGTGTCCTCTGAAAGTCTTCATTGAAACTAGCACCCAAAATGATGGTAGTCAGAGTTGGGGCTCTGGGAGCACCCAAAGGAGCCTGTTTGTCCCTTTACTTAAGGATATAACAGGAAGGCTTGTCTCTGAAGCAGAGGTGAGCCTTTTACAGACCTAAATCTGCTGGTGCCTAGATCTTTGGACTTCCCAGCATCCAGAACTGTAAGCAACACATTTCTCTTTGTCATAAATTACTTAGTTTAGTGCATTTTGTTATAGCTGCTGAGATGAAATGAGACAGTTCCTAAAAGCAAGCCAACTTCCTTTTATTTATTAATTCTCCCTGATAAAACATTAAAGAAGTTAAAAAAAATTCACGATGGTGGTGCACGCCTCTAATCCCAGCACTTGGGAGGCAGAGGCAGGCAGATCTCTGTCCTGGTTTACAAGAGCAAGTTCTAGGACAGGCTCCAAAACTACAGAGAAACCCTGTCTCGAAAAACCAAAATAAGTAAATAAATAAAATAAAATAAAAATAAAGAAGTTCCAGAGGAAGTCTAGACAGGTTATGTAAGCTCCTTCAAAATACACAGAAAATGCCTCCAACAGCACATCTCGGTCCCATTTCAGTACTCGGGTCTCCAGTCAACAAAGCCCCACAGAAGTGAATGCAGACCACACTACTTACTAATTTTCTGTCTTTAACAACCCTATCAGAGCTGGTTCGGCTGCAGTCTCCAAGGCTCAAGGACTTTGTACTGGGTTGATCCTAAATGCATTTTTTTTTTTTTACAAAGGACATCAACTTTACACCACTGAAAATATTTCACTAGCAGTAAAGACAAGGAAACAAGATTTTCCTGTCCCATCTACACTAAATGTGATTCTGACATGAACATGACATGCTGCTGAGACAGATCCAGGGGAGAAAGTGGAAAAGCAAAGTACAAACCATGATCCTTCATTTTGAAAATGCATGCAACATGTGTGCATTTGCTCTACTTCATTATTTATAATAACAAAATAACATCCTAAACTCAGGAG
Source organism: Microtus pennsylvanicus (assembly GCF_037038515.1). Taxonomy (NCBI): domain Eukaryota; kingdom Metazoa; phylum Chordata; class Mammalia; order Rodentia; family Cricetidae; genus Microtus; species Microtus pennsylvanicus. The sequence goes on from NC_134581.1 coordinate 45,816,542, forward strand.
CAATGGAGAGGCCATTTACTTTATATAATATTCTAATTATGGTTGCTCAATTTGACAAAAATAAAACTTGCCCAACTACATTTGAACTTCAATACAGGATATACTTGTACTACAAAATTACTCATTCATCTGAAACTTTGATTTAAATGAGGCACCATATTTAAAAAACAACACTGCTGATCAAGTCTACATTACTATTTCTAATGTTTGAGCATCTAGGATTGTTGAGCCTTACATATCTACACAGTGCCCCAACACTAACGGAAGTACCTAGAATATGCCCTTATTTCCTACAATGTGCAGCTGAATAAGCAAGGCTGGAGTGTGGTTCAGAAACACAACATGTGCTCAGCATGCACAAGGCCCTGGGTCCTTTCTCTAGCACCCAAATGACAAAACTGCTTCAAAAGCAATGTCAACACAAGTACATTCCTACACAGCAAACTATGCTACCGCCAGCATCATTATCTCTACAGATGCACAGCCACTGCTCTGCAGGGACAGAGGAAGCTGATGACATAAATACGGGATGGTACTCTTTCTGGTTTTAGGAGTTATAAGGCATACAAAATCATTTGCGTTTATGTGGCTAAAAAGTGGCTAGAAATATTGGAGGTACATAAATCACACTGCTGTCACCATTTAGTGGTATGGGAGGTCCTTCGATCTCTGTGTCGCTTTTATTGGTTAATGAATAAAGAACTGCTTTGAGCCTGTGGCAGGGAAGAACAGAACTAGGCAGGGAAAGCTAGACTGTATGCTGGGAGAAAGAAGGGTGGAATCAGAGAGAGGCATGGAGCTGCTGGAAATAGACAGATAGACGCTGTGAACTTTACCCAATAAGCCATAGCCATGTGGTGATATACAGATAAACAGAAATGGGTTAAATTAATATAAGAGTTAGCCAATAAGAAGCTAGAGCTAATGGGCCAAGCTTGCAAATTTTCAGGATTAAGAGTCTATATACTAAAGATGTTACTATTTTGCTTCCTAAGCAAAAGTACAGGACTACAAAAAGAAGTATTAGGCTAGACAGTGGCAAACGCCTTTAATCCCAGCACTTGGGAAGCAGATCTCTGTGAGTTCAAGGCCAGCCTGGTCTACCAGAGCTAGTTCCAGGACAGGCTCCAAAGCTACAGAGAAACCCTGTCTCGAAAAACAAACAGAAACAAACAAACAGAAAAAAGACAGAAAGAAAAAAGTGAGGTGTTTTAAATTTCACTTTCATCATAATTTCATAAATGAAAAGAATAGATGCTAGGAGGCAAAATCATGATGGGCTGGCCTGTCTCTGCTCTGGACATCTGCCATCCCTCAGTAAAAGCACAGACAGGCTTGAGGTTGGCAGTAACCAGAAGCTTCAGCACAGCATTACTGCGGGGTCCTTCTGCTTCCCCACATCCCTCCCCCCAAAGTCACGAGACCCGTGCTCCACAAGATGGAAAACAATGGAGACACGGTCAGAAGTGTGGAAGAAAGTTTTCTGGGACTGGGAGATGGTTCTGCGGTTAAAAGCACTGACTGTTCTTTCAGATGACCCAGGTTCAATCCACAGCACCCACATGGCGCCTCACAACTGTTTGAAGTTCCAGGGATACAAGGCCCTCTTCTGGCTTAATCAGCACCAGGCACATGTGGTGCACGCATGCAGGCAAACTACCCCTACACATAAAATAAAATTTTAAAAACAACAGGTTTTCTAAAAGAAGATGAGACATTACAGCAGCATTTGGAAAGAGGAACCCTAGCTTCCTCCAGTGATTGACTACCTGAGTCAGAATGTGCCATCTACTGGCCATTCCCTTCCTCGAGGGATTCACTCATCCCTCTTATACACCACTACAGAGATCAATCATTTAGGATGCAACATTTTAGCTTAACTATCAGCTTCTTTTTTAAAAAGTATCACCTTATTATCAGGTTGGTAAGAACAGAAGCCATACTTTCTTCAGCTTTCATCTTCAAATGCCATTCCAAGCACCCTAGTTTCCCTTTAGAGTGGCAAAGGACAGAGATGGGATCCTTTGCTAAATACAATGATCAAGCTGTGGGATTTAATACCACAGCAACACTTTTAATTAATGTTTTATTGGATCGCAGTGGTCATTATCATCAGCTTCAGGCAGCCAAGCACAGACTATTTCCTAGGGCCAGACTAAACTGGTTTGAGGCCAGCTAATCAAATGTGCACAGTTTTATAATTAAGCAGTTATTTGCTGCTCATTAGCCCCAAATTTATCTTGAAGATAGTGTGCCAATATGCTTAAAGTCCACATTCCACTTCCATACTTGGCTCTTTCTCCCTAAATTAATTTTTTTTTCGTTTTTCGAGACAGGGTTTCTCTGTAGCTTTGTTGCCTGTCCCGGAACTAGCTCTTGTAGACCAGGCTGGCCTCGAACTCCCAGAGATCCGCCTGCCTCTGCCTCCCAAGTGCTGGGATTAAAGGCGTGTACCACCACCGGAAAGAAAATATTTTTTGATAGAGTCTCACATCACCTAAACTGGTCTTAAACTGGCTGTGTGGCTGATGATGACCTTCGAACTCCCCCATCCTTCCGCCACCATCTTCAAAGTGCTGGGACAAAGTGTGCTGGGACAAAGTGTGACACCTTACCTGGCTTCTTCCTAAATTCTGACAGCCAAGAAACACATCTTTAGGTCAGTATTTGTAGTTGTACCATATCTTGAAATTCATAGATCTCTCAAAAAAAAAAAAAACCACAAGACAACCAAGCAACAACAAAAGCTAAACAAACAACCAAAAACCAAAAGCAGAAGCCGAATAAAAGCAGCATTTCCCATCCTGTTTTCAGGTCACAGAACAGCTCAGGAAATGCTGCTCCAGAGCCACTTGTCAGACCCAGGAGCCTCCAGGCCCTAGCGAAGGTCAAACCCTCTGCCCCTCAGCCCACACTGACAATAAAGGTGTGTGAAACTGAACGGGTGTCTTTCAGTTTCATTCCTTGCAGTCAGCAGCACCATTCCATCTGTTGTTTGTAATACCACCTTGGCCACAGGCACAGGTTGACCCTAAGTCTATCCTACCACAACAAACTAAAAATAATCACAGGGGTGCTAGCTGGATGGAAGCCTTGTCCCAACCACAGCTGCATTTTGAGACTTGAAACCTAAGAATGATATACACTTCATTTCCATCTTTGTCCCCAGTTTGCCATGTGTTTTATAGTCTGATTGTTCTATTTCCAGCAATTCCTTATCTCTGACCCATGGACATTTCCAGGACAGCTGGATGCTGGAAGCCCAGTAACGGGGCATGGGGCGAAAAATCCAAACCCCAACCTATTCTTTTATTTACTTAGTGTTTTGTTTTGAGACAGGATCTGTGTATCCCTGGCTGGCCTGGAATTCTCCGTGTAGATCAGGTTGGCTTCAGACTGGGATCTATCTGCCTGCCTCTGCCTCTGGAGTGCTGGGATCAAATGTGTGCACCAGCAAGCCCCAGGACATGCACCTCATTCTCCTTCACTCAGTCAGTCACCTCAGTCACTGAACTGCTCATTTCTAGTACCACCTCCTGAAGGTCTCAGGAGCTACACCATGGAGACCTGGGTATTCCAGACAGTAATTCATCTTCTTGTGCATCTGAAGAGCACACCCATTCTTCAGCACCCTTGTCCTGCTTTCCTTGAGATACCACTTGAACTTATTACTGGTCCCTATAACTATAGCTAGAGATCAAAACAACAATCACCTTGTAGAAGCCATGGGGGCTTAGATCTCACCATTTGTGAGAGCCTCTTAAGACACCCACTGGGAACTCTACAGTCAAGCTCTCACAGCAGGTAGAGGGGATCAAGCTGGGTTTAACTTATTTACTTTATGTGTATTGCTGTGGAAGTGTCAGATCTCCTGGAACTGGGGTTACCAATAGTTGAGAGCTGCCATGTGGGTGCTAGGACCTCTGGAAGAGCAGCCAGTGCTCTTAACCACTGAGCCATCTCTCCAGCCTCCAATCAAGCTGGGTTTAAAAGGTGCAAGCAGATGTTTCCTTTATATTTCCTAACATAATTTTTTGAAGGGAAAATTCAACATATTCTACACGTCAAAAAATATGCTATGGACTGGGTGTGGTGGCTCTCACCTATAATCCTAGTACTTTGGAAGGTGAGACAGAAGGATGACTAGCTTAAGGGTAGTTTGGACTATATAGTGAGATCTGCCTGAAAAGGGGAAGGGTAGGTATAAAACAATTAGAAGATCTCCATTTCAGCTCATGAACACTACTAACCTTCTTTGGGTCCCCCCATCATCTGAAGCCTATATCCTCTTCTGCAGCTCCGTCTTTGGAAGACCCCACTGCAGTGTGCTTAAAACTCAGCATGAATAAAACACTTCTTTAGTTGAAACTCCATGGAAAGAAGGCTAATAAGCTGTGTATGTGAGTGTGCGTGTACATGATGTATGTGTGTGTACATGTGTGTATAAATGTGCCTGAGTACATGTGCATGTGAATCACACAGAGGATGACCTTATGGAGTTAAGTTTTCTCCTTCCACTTTTTACTTGGGTTCTGGACATTAAACTTGGGTTTTTAGGGTTGTACCACAAGCCCTTTACCTGCTGATCCCACTTGCTGGCTGAGATGTGTTCAGCAGGAACAGGTTCTTGAATGAATACTCAGTGTTGGTTCTAGGTTTGTTTTCTTATTTTCAGCTTCTTTCTGATTTAAGTGATAAAAAGTTTCTCATTTGCCTTCCCATATAATGATTTTCATTATCCTTACGATCTTCGTAGTTTAATAGCCAACTACTTTCTAATCTATCAATATAGATGCCCTTAAATGGGGAAAAAGAGCATTTATTTTTAAAATAAGCAAACTGCCTTGGGCAATCACTCATGAAGTCTCTAACACAAGAGTCAAAGGTATCCAAATCCATAAAAAAAACAAGTGATGAGAGAGAAATTCCTAGGCCTGGACAATCTTTTACAGGACTGCAAATAAACATTATACAATCTACTGAATGCTTACATAAGGAATTGGTGGTAACCAAGTCTCTAGAAAAGCCTTCTGAACTCAATCTGAAGAATTAGCTCGAAGATTAGAGTGGAAACAAGGAACTTAATGTTTAGGTGTGAAAAACTATCAGCAAAACTCAGCTCTTCAGAAAGCAGAAACAATGCCAAGCAGTGGTGGCACACTCCTTTATCCCAGCATTGCGGAGGCAGAGGCAGGCGGATCTCTGTGAGTTTGAGGCCAGCCTGGTCTACAGAGCCAGTTCCAGGAGGGTTGAACAGGACACCATCACAACCTCCAAGGGAGGGGTGGAGCAAGACTCCATTACACCTTCAAGGAGAGTGCCATCTGCAAGGATGGAAAGGGGGTCTCATTTGTGATATGGTGAGAGTTAATAGTGAAACAGAGGGACCTAGATTCATCAGAGGAAGCTGCCACTCTCAGGGATTCCACTGGTATCCTAGAGGATACAGTTTTGCCTCCTTATAATTTGGGCTGCAGAACTATGCTTTCATCCATGTCCGAGATGTCTGCACTGGGGGCCACGCAGCTCTGGTTCACTGCCGTTTTCCTTGCCTAAGCCCACTTCACATCACTTCTCTGTGTTCCTTGAAAAGCATCAGCCTTAAGACATTGCTCTTTCAGAATGAAATGCCTCAAGGAGAAGGTATCCTTTCCACTGTCCTTTGTGGAAACATCTGCACTGTCTGGTATTATTATTCCACAGCCCACGCAGAAAGCACTTGGAGGCAGTTGCTGAGAGAACACTGTCACAGTAGAAAGCCAGTGCCCCCCGTTCAGAACCACATGCTCTAGATTTAGCTGAGTGCTCAGAGAATAGTCTGTGCTAAAAAGGTAACCATCTACTATTCTTGTGCTGTTTTGTTTTGTTCCAGCCTTACTAATCCCTGATAACTGGCACATAACTTTCCAAAATTATCCTTAAGCCTAACCTAATTTAGTCTTGCATTTTACCTCATGGGAATATGGTTACAACACAGGCTGGTCCCCAAAACACACTCAGTCCTTTCAACATTCATCCCTCCGCCACATGTGTGCCCCTTCACTCCTTAGCGCTCTCAGCATTCATTCACATTTTCCACTGAGTGTGTGTTTATATGTGTGAAACCTAAAACTCCTAGGGAAATAAAAAAAGATAATGGGATACAGACATGCTTCTAATTGCCAGACAAAGCAGTGGCAGCTCAGCTGGACTGTCTTAAACAAAGATGGAGGAAGCTGACAGTCAGTGGACCTCCATTTCTAGAACAGGACCATGTGTGCAGAGTTCAGGTAGCTTCGGGTGTCCAGAAATTCCAGCCTGTGGCTCAGAGTGAGTTCCAGACTGGTCTTTCTGTGCCTGGCTCTGTGCCACAGCCCATTCAGAATGCAGAAGTCAGTGCAGACACTGGCTTCATCAGGACAACCTTCAAAAGCAGTCGTTTAAAGGATACACTCTGGTACACGTCACCATCTCCTTTGAGGCTCCAAAATCCACGCAAGTGTTCAAAACCTAACGTTTTTCTCACGTGCATGTCCTGAAATCTTTACTCCGTCTGTCTTAAGCCTGAATTTTGTGTCTGTGTGCATATGTGTATATGATGTACATGTATGTATGTGTATGTGCACATGTGTGTACCTTTGTGTAAGTGTAGGAGTACCACACCATAGCATGCACGTGGAGGTCAGAAGTCAACTTCAGGTGTCAATCTCAGCTCCCAAGTTTCCCTTTTGTTGTCTGTTACTGCTGCATAGGCCTTGCTAGCTGGTTCAAGAATCTACCTCTTATCACAAGGGTTGTATACATGCATTACTATGCCCAGCTTTCCACAGGTTCTGAGAACTAAGACTCAGGTGTCAATATTTGAGTGGCAATGGCTTTACTCTCTGAAACATCTTCCTCAGCTTTGTTTCAGTTTTTGAAGACAAGAGTCTCATGTCATTCAGGCTGATCATGAATTCACTATGTAGACAAAGATGACTTTCGGGCTGGAGAGATGGCTCAGTGGTTAAGAGCATTGCCTGCTCTTCCAAAGGTCATGAGTTCAATTCCCAGCAACCACATGGTGGCTCACAACCATCTGTAATGAGGTTTGGTACCCTCTTCTGATCTGCAGACACACACACAGACAGAATATTGCATACATAATAAATAAAATTTAAAAAAAGAACTTTCAACTCCTGTCTCTACCTCCAGGTGCTAAGATTATAACTGTATATCGCTCATGCCTCACTTCTATTGTTTCATTTTGTTCTTTAAGATGGGGTCTTGTTAAGAAGCCCTAGAAGGCCTGGTACTAACAATATAGCTTAGGCTAGCTTTGAACTTTTGGTAATTCTACTGCCCCAAACTCTTAAAGGCTGTGTTACTTTTTTTATTAAATGCAAAATAATCCCTGGGCCTGATCCAGACAGCATACTAGCAGAACCACCCGTACTGGCTGACAGCAAGAAGATGGGGTCTGATAAGAGGCATCAGCTGCCTTTTTTAATTTGCTTGCTTTTTAGCCCTCAACTAACTACGTGGTCTTCAGCAGGTGTAAAGACTAACTGATGTTTATGTGGGGACCAAATCATCTCAGAACTAGGGCTGGGTGCAGCTCAGTGGGGGAGTGTTTGCCTTGCAAATATGAGGCCCTTGGTATGACCCTCACACACACACATAAACATAAACACACAAACCTTAGTATTAAAAGAAAGCATAAAAGTCAGGATGGGATCCGGACTAAATCTTGCTCATAACACAATAAAATTATCATAACTCAAAACAGCGAAAATACTGCGATCATTAGAAACTTTGTGAATGAATTAAAGTGACCTTTTAAAAGAGTGTTTTCTGAAAATTTTCACTTTGAAATTTGAGTTTTCAAAGTGTAGCTTCATAATAACCGAAATTCTATTCTGGAAATTTTTGCACTCTGGGACAATTCTTATTCATCTCATTTGTGAGATCCACTTCCTGGCTCCTAGACAGCTGGCAATGGTAGCAATGATAAGGTTGCCCTGCTAAGTTCCTGCTGGCGAACCCCAGGGAGAAACAAGTTACTACCAAGAGACTTGACTCAGAGGTCAGAGCAGTTGGGCATTAGCAGGGTGGGGCGTGCCCAGCCCAGCCCAGCCCAGCCCACAGAAGACTGCTCTGAACACAGTCTTTCTTTTCCTTCCCTGGCTTCCCTCACTCTCTAGGCCCACCGTCTGCAGTTAGCTGCTGTCTGACAGCCATCCTCTCTGACTCCCTTTTCTGAGTCAATCCTCATGTCTCTTTACATAGCTTGACACAGCTCACAAAAATTGAGAAATGTGTATCTATAAATGTGAATCTTGGGACAAAGTCTTAAAAACTTCAACTTAAAATCTACATAATACCGAGAAAATTTAACACATTCACATTTGGGGATTTGCGTCAGCCTTCACTGAGTGTTTAACTGGGTCATTAACCTGGGTACTTCTGTACATTTTTTCATTGAGACCTCAACACACCCTGAAATCACTACACTGAAGAAGAGCCAGGGTCCATGGTCCTCCAAGGCACAACTCAGATCCCAAGTCTCCACAGGAAAACAGGCCAAATCATTAGTATTATTGTTATCACTATTTGAGACACTGTCTCACTGTGTGTCCCAGGCTGGGGTTGAATTCACAATCCTCCTGCTTCGGCTAACAGAGGTTCCAGGCTTGGCCCACAATGCCCAGTTTCCAACCTCAATCTTAATGCCAAGTATACTTAACAATACAAGTTGGAGATGGGGCATGTATAACCAGCTGCCTCAGTTCCCTCTTGTACCACACAGGAAACTCTAGCAAATCTGAGGTCTGACTGGTTATTTTTTACATGCTATCTTGACTAGTTCCTGTACTTTGTAATTTTATTGTCCCAATGTGCACCATTATTTCCTCTGATGGCTCAGAATCTCTGAATAAGAACAAGAAGGTAATAATTCCAGCTTCCCTGCCAACAGTCCTTTGCTGCCAGTTTCGTAACAGTCTTGGCACAAAGGATTATATAACCAGACCCAATTAATATCACTAACAGGTAGATTTTCCCATCACCAGTCTTTGACTTTCCACAGTGACATCTGAAGGCTAAAATAAGACACACTCTGTTCTTACAAAAGCATCAAGTCTATATACCAGCACAATGATGTGTGAAATTGCCCAGCAACAGCCTGGGAGCTGCCATGCTGGAGGCTAGTCCTTATTAGGGGAGGCTGAGGCAGGATGGTCACCTGAGCTCAAGAGTTCATCCAACTGGATATGAGACACTGTCTCAAAGAAAACAAATGGATAAAGCAGAGAGAGAGAGAGAGAGAGAGAGAGACAGAGAGAGAGACAGAGAGAGAGAAAGAAAAGGGAGGGGAAGAAGAGGGAATAAAATAGCTGACCAAAAGAAAGAAAAGTTATGATCCATCTGCCCCACCTAGCTGACTATGTAAACTAATCTTTCCTATACTCAGGCTACAGACAAGCAGGGAGTTTCTGCAGGGGAAAGCTCAAGGTTCTTTCATGCAGCATTTAGGGGGACACTTACAGGACAAGAAAGCAAACATCTATGGTGACACCTACAGTAGCAATGATTTCACAGGCCTAGACTGAAAAGCCACTGCTGCCAGACTGGTACTCATTCTGGTCCCAAAAGTTTAAACAGCAGAGCTTAGTTAGGAACCTCGCTGGAGAAGAGGCTCAGTGGCAGCACACTTACCTAGTTTGCCCACTTGGCCTAAGCCCCAGCACCACCTACAACATTCCTCCTTCCAATACAGGGCAGAATTTAGGACTAGGAAATGAGATGTATTTACATAACACAGCTTACGGAGTTCAAAACATACAGGCAAATTCTACATCACTGTACCTGATAAATAGAATAGCATTTGCTTCAATAAAGCAAAGTGCAAAGGCATATAGTCAATTTACAGATCTGATGCAGAAGGCAGGGGAATTTCTACCATCAATAAACCAGGAGTTAAACTAGATAGCACCGCTACTCTAATCACTGGTTTATAGCTGTCCATCATCCCAAGATTCTGACAGCCAACAGGATTCCCAGTGCTCTCATACAGAAAACATCTTCAGATGCTCAGCAAGGACACAGAGGAAGGCTCTGCCAGGAATATCCCTGCTGGATACAGCAAAGCCTGTGTGACCAGTGAGTGTGCTCAGCTCTGTCTGCAGCTCTGTGTTCTCCCATCCTTCATAGCATATGAAAACAGCCTGCACCTAGAGTTCAATTAGTTCTTATGAAGTAAACCAAAGGGAACTGGAGAGCAAAACATTTTAAGTAAAGCTCTGGGTTGTGATTATGTAACTTAGACAATAAAATTAGCAGTTGATGAGAATGAGTTCAAAAAGAGAAGACAGCAGATTGACTCCACGTGGTCATTTTCTTCTTTTTTAAACACAGGGTCTGGCTCTGTAGCCCAGGCTGGCCTCTAATTTGTGATCCTCTTGCCTCAGCTTTTCAAGGGCTGGGATTACTGGAGTGTGCCACCAGACCCAGCAAGATTTAACCCTGACACAAATAAATGGATTGTTAAAAATAAGTAACAAAGGACACAAAAGCACGAACATATTTTAAGTTGTTTACAAAGGAAAGAAACATCTTTTCCTCACTTATCAAAAATGCTGACATTGGTTGCTATGACTTTCTAATTACAAGGACTTTTTGAAAAGAACAGAAAACAATCCTATTCCAAAGAATGTTTATAAAGATTAAAAAGTTCAGGCACAAGTCTCAAAGTGAATTGAAAAGGAATGACTTACACAACCACATAAAAGAAAATGTGATGGTTGACAAGGTAGCTCAGAGACACAGTGCTTGCTTAGTATGGACAAGGCCTGAATCTGATCCCTGGTACCACAAAATAAAAGCAAAACCACAACCAAAGCCTGTACTAGTTACGGGTCAACAATGTTCATAAATAGGAAACAAGCTAATTTGTTCTGTTTTACTTTAATTAGCTAAAGAATCAATCATCACCTGTATCAATTATATAAATTCTGATTTACAGTATTTAATTAAAAAACTGAAGCCAGGGAGTGGTGGCACATGCCTTTAATCTCAGCTCAGCTCTCAGGAGGCAGAGGCATAAGGATCTCTGAGTTCGAAGCCATTCTGGTCTACAGAGTGAGTTCCAAGGACAGCCAGGGCTACAGAGAAACCCTGTGTCACGTGCACACAAAAAAAGGGGAGGAGGGAGAAAAAGAAAAAAAAGGAAGGAAACAACCAAAACCCCTCATTATATAGGCCAGCATTTTCAGACCTCAAACAAACCGTACCTTATAACCTATTCAATTACTAAATCAGTGTTGTTTAATTAATAATTTTTTTAATACTTGCAATTAGCTCACCAGGTGTAGAATTATACTTAGGAGACTAACTTTAGTCTTAAAATACTATTGTAAATAAACATTTGTAGGTTGGCTTCAAAATCTCTTGCTCTATTTTCTAGATAGACATTTAACTGATTTTGTGGTGAATTACATCATCGTATCCTATCTGAACTGCACAAAACTGGTCAAGAGCCCTAGAAATTAAAAGCCTGCTTAATTCTGGAGAGCATTTTTCATAAGTGCATATGGATGGGCAGTATGGATCCCTTCCTGTCAAAAACCACTAAACTAATCCCTGACAGTTTTGATCTCACTCAGAAATAATTAATTCAACTAAACATACATAACAGATTTTCCAAACATTCCTTGGCAGCTTTTGTTTTAAAATGCATTCTGTGCACGTAGCCAGGACTTCTGGCTAACTGTGCTCCCTCTTCCATGTTCTCATTTCTATCACATTTTTCCTCATTAAAGTGAGCACACTGTATGTATCTGGTTTCTTTTCTTCCCACTCATTGTTCAGATTAGCATTTTAATAATCATTCAGGCAATGCAGTTCAAAGAAAACAGGCTATCTGCAGCAAAGAACAATTCCCTATGTCCCATGACTCTCAAAGTCCAATCATATCCCTGGACCTGTTTATTAAAAATCCACATAAAGCAGTCGTACAATCAACAACCACCCCAAACTGGACGCTTGACAACAAAGCCACTGAAAACACCTCATTACACACCTTGTCTTCGGAGCCCTTTGTTCCCACTGAAAACCATCCTGGAAGCCTCCAGCTGTCAGTTGCTACACTGTCAGCCACTGAGGGATCCAGCTGTCGGCAGTGGTAGAAAGCACGGGAGCGGAGCAGAGCGGAGCGCAGCACTTCCCGGTGCAGGCTCCTCACAAAGGCAGAGTAGGGCGCACATAGCAACAGTGCACTCAGCTGATTGGATGCGGGCTGTGCTCAACCTCACTCCTGGGTCGGCTTGCTAGCTCACAGGGCTTCCTGTCTACTTGGCAGCACTGTCATGTTTTCTTTGCTCCTCTTAAGAACTCAGCTGTGTTTAGGCAACTTGAAAGGGAAGAACAGTGAACTGACAATGACCAGCACGGGGCCCTAACACGTGTACTTCTAATTGCTCTTAAAAGACCAGAAGTGTGTAAGATAAAATTGATCGTTACTGTTGTCCGTGAAACCAAGGACAAAGCAGGGAAGGGAGGGGAAACATTTATTACCTCCCACTTCAAGTAAATCATGTTCTCACTCAAGCAAAACCCTCAAACAACATGTAAAGACAGAAATAGTAACCATGTGAAGGCAGCATCGACCTTCAGTATCTACCTCCTATCAGCAAACTCCTAGAAAGACACCAGCAGAGAGGTACTCAACTGGCAGGCAGGGTCTGTCTGTCTGACCTCACAAATCCCAGTGCCTTACAAGGTTAGCAGGTCGCAGAGTAAGAGTCAAAAGGGAAAAGTCACAAGATGCTTACTGAGATCTTACAATGTAGGAATTCCAGCATAAGGTCTCTTGTTACATGAAGCAAGGCACATAATCTAAATTCATTTACTTTTATCTCAGAATTACCTGGACACGGGAAGGTATTGATATTTTTCAGATTTCATGTATACTAGCCCATATTGTCTCCATGAACATCAACAGCAAAAAACAACTCCCCAGCTTGGATTTTAATTTTTTTAGTGGCAGTGGTTATTGAACCTAGGGCCTTGTGCTCTCCAGGCAATCTCTGTGTGGCTAAGTCACACCCCAAGCCCCTGTAAGAGCCTGGGAGACTCAACTCTGGTATTAAGGACAAACAGGAAGGATCACAAACGTTTCTATTTCAGAAATGCTTTTCTGAACATCTGTCTCATCGAGCAGGGCATAGAGCTCTGAATGCTAAAGCAGTGGAACCTTTATGAGTTCTTGGTGGCAGCTCTGAGAGATCTGTAGAGCAGCCACAGCAATCTGCTTGTTACTGGGAGCTTTGTTTACCTCAAGTGTCCTAGGTGGGGGGAGTACAGGACGATGGAAATACTGGCCACTAAGCGCCGGGTGAGCACCACAGGGCTATTTTTACACGAGAAGCCACAAACAGCATGGCAGTTTCATAACAGCCCCAGAATCCACAGGATTACCACCCCAAGGAAGCGTCTAGATCCGGGGGGTTTGTAACACACAAGTAAACACACCCAGAGTTAACTCTAACCCTACTGCTGGCTGCTCTACCAGGCAGCAGGAGGGCTCCCAACTCTCCTGAGGGACTGGGTAGGGGTATGCTGAGAACACAGAATGAGCCTGTGACTTGATGCAGGTAACTCAAGGAATGCTACTGTAGAGAAGGCAGAGTTTTAAAGTCAGACCAAATAATTCAAAACATGAATCTTCTATTGACTCACAGTAAGAGAGAGAAGTACTAAGTCACTAAAAACTTCCCTGGTTCAAGACTAGCCTCAGGACCCCTAAGTACTGGACCTAGTATACTGCTGCTGACAAGTGGCCACTTTACGGGGTTTCCTCCACCATACTGCATGCTCTTCAGATGGCAGTACCACATTGCATGTCACGACTGCTAACCCAGCACCACGCCAACTTAATCCCACATAATTTAATTTTATTCCCAAACTACTGAAGATGAATAGAACACAAATGAATAGAGGGTATTATTTCCACTGCTCAAATAAGAAAACTGGTTCGTGGAAGGGAATCACATTAAAAATCTGGTTTAATAAATTTGTATTTCAAAATCAACTTTTTCCTATCTTTCAAAAAAGAGAAGACTACATAAAACACAGCTGAGCATGGTGGAACACAATTGCAACATTAGCATTCTAGAGGCTGAGGCAGGAGGATTACAATATCCAGGTCATCTCGGGTTATGTAGTGTAGACTCCGTCTTGGAAATAAACACAATACTAATAGTTCCTAGATAGAATGGGAACACTTCCTTTCATTTAGGCTGTTGAGCTCTGCGGTTAACGGCTTATGCTACTGAGTGCTTACTGATACTACAGTATGGCTCAACAGCATAAAGAAAGAATTTCCAGGCCAGGTGTAGTGCATACCTATAATCCCAGCACTTAGGAAGCAGAGGCAAGAAGAATCAGATTTTGAGACCAGTCTGGGCTACATAATGATACTCTGTTTCAAATACAAAAATACATATATACTAAGCAAGAAAAAAAGAACTCAGAAGATACATTAAAATTATTTAGTCACTCCGGGCAGTGGTGGCGCACGCCTTTAATCCCAGCACTTGGGAGGCAGAGGCAGGCGGATCTCTGTAAGGTTGAAGCCAGCCTGGTCTACAAGAGCTAGTTGCAGGATAGGCACCAAAGCTACAGAGAAACCTTGTCTCAAAAAACCAAATAAAAAATTATTTAGTCAGGATGTAATTATAAATTAATAACCTATACCACACTGAAAAATAAAAACCAACCAGGAAAAGTTTGTTTAGTAGAATGCTCCCACTGTGCTGCTGGTTTCCACTTTTTTGAAAAGCACCCTCCATCTTTCTGAAAAAGTCTTGCTTTTCCCTGGGTTGCTGACCTTAGTAAACAAAGCGATGACAGATTCGCTTGGCGGCACAGCCTCAGCTCTGCAGATCTCCATCTGTAGGCCAAGAGTCTAGACACAGATGCTATACAAGGGCTGGCTGCTGTCCTTAGTCTCTGCCCCACCACACACACACTTAGTACAGTTCAGGAAGTTACTTCTGTTATCCTGATGCAAGGAAACTGACAGGAAAGCTCATCTTTTATAATGGGTTTTAAAACAATATATTTATTCCAAATAGAAAATGGAAGAACTTCAAAAGTCAACTTTTTAGATTGTTTTAGATTATCTATGTTTCCTTGTAGCAGAAATAACTGCTAAGATACTTTAGGTATAAGCTTTGACACTTCCTGAACAAAAAGGGCCTTTCAAAAGTACCTGTCAAGCAATGTGGGTATGTTCAGTAACTACCATGGATACATACACACTGGGGAGCCACTACATAGGAGCTGCCACCCAACTAGCTACATACCTCCTCTCACTCTCAGGCAGTTGTTAGCGAACACCTGAGAAAACTGACTTGCTACTGCCCAAGTAACAAGAGTCAAGTGGACAAAACTAAGGTTCAAATGTAGTTCTTCCTGTAAGAGCTTAGACACAGCTGTCCTTCTCAGAAGCTGTGTGTGAGGGGGAAACAGACAGACAGACACTGAGGACTGAACTAAGGGCCTTGAACATGCTGGACAAGTACATTATCACAGAAATACATCTACAGCGTTTTTTTCCTCTTTCTTTCTTTCTTTCTTTCTTTCTTTCTTTCTTTCTTTCTTTCTTTCTTTCTTTCTTTCTGTCCTTTTTTTTCCCTTCACTGAGTCTTGCTATGTAACCCTGGCTGACCTCAAACAGCACTGTGTAGCCAAGGTGGCCTTGAGTTTATAGTGACCCTTTGGCCTCAGTCCTGCAAGTGCTGGGATAACAGTTGCTCGCCACCATACCTACTTTGCCAATTTTTTACTTATTTAAATTGAGACAGGGTCTCAAAACCTTGCTTGCCTTCCCTGACCCAGAATTCACTGTAGTGCACAGGCAGACCTTGAACTTGGGCTTCCCTGACTCAGCATGATGAGCAGCTATGATTACAGGCCTGTGCCACCACACTGGACCAATGCTTCTTATATACATCCATCCATCCATCCATCTCCATCCATAAGGCAAATACAGACTCACACAAGGATAAGATTTAAACACGGAAAGTGTCTAAATTGAGAGAAAACATTAATGTTTTCTATCTTCTAGCTAGTATCTGCCACTACAGCCCACATGCCAAAGCTGCAATCAGGCTGGGACACACCCCAGCAGCAGAGTGCTCCTAGGAGGATAAATGCAAAACCAAAACAAACCATCTATCTGTAAAGCAACTTCGTTATGCAGGGAGCCTGGAAGCAGCAAGGCCATGAGGTGGGCAACAAAAGGATCAAGCTGGAAAGCTTATCAATTCATGACAGGTCACTCGCTCAGTCCAAGGGAAGTGAAGCAAGTGAAAATGGACAGTAACCTGGGAGCCACAGACCGAAGACTTAAACTTGGCTTCCAACCAGCTCTGTGAATGAAGTGCAGCTTTGAAATGCTCCAAGAGTGCACGGGGAAGGCCAAATGAGACAAAGCTGTGAAGGCTGCCAGGTGCGCCAAGCAAGACTAGGCTCTAACTTCCCAGGGTGGACTTCCGAGACAAAAGCCCAGGAGGGAAGTGCAGGCACCCTCACATGAACTCTAACCTCACTACAAAGATCACTCAGGGCGGAGGCTCTCTGTCCCAGCAAAAGCTCCCTGAGCTTATTTATTCATGAAGTGAGAATAAAGATTTCTCCAGTGCCACAAACCATCTAGCCCAGCACTTGGCCTTCAAGCAATTCAAGAATATAAGTCTCAGCCGGGCGATGGTGGCGCACGCCTTTAATCCCAGCACTTGGGAGGCAGAGGCAGGCGGATCTCTGTGAGTTCGAGACCAGCCTGGTCTACAGAGCTAGTTCCAGGACAGGCTCCAAAGCCACAGAGAAACCCTGTCTCGAAAAACAAAAAAAAAAAGAATATAAGTCTCATATAATAGGGCATCTCTTGGGTATATTCCCAGGAGTGGTATTGCTGGGTCCAGGGGTAGGTTGATCCCGAATTTCCTGAGAAACCGAAACACTGATTTCCAAAGTGGTTGCACAAGATTGCATTCCCACCAGCAATGGATGAGGGTACCCCTTCCTCCACAGCCTCTCCAGCAAAGGCTATCATTGGTGTTTTTGATTTTAGCCATTCTGACAGGTGTAAGATGATATCTCAAAGTTGTTTTGATTTGCATTTCCCTGATCGCTAAGGAGGTTGGGCATGACCTTAAGTGTCTTTCCGTGTTCATAGCAGTATTATTTGTAATAGCCAGAACCTGGAAACAACCTAGATGCCCCTCAATGGAAGAATGGATGAAGAAAATGTGGAATATCTACACATTAGAGTACTACGCTGCGGTAAAAAACAATGACTTCTCGAATTTTGCATGCAAATGGATGGAAATTAGAAAACACTATTCTGAGTGAGGTAACCCAGACCCAAAAAGATGAATATGGGATGTACTCACTCATAATTGGTGTCTAGCCATAAATAAGGGTCACAGAGTCTACAATTGGTGATCCTAAAGAAGCTAAGTAAGAAGGTGAACCAAAGGAAAAACATATAGTTACCCTCTTGGCTATGGGAAGTAGACAAAATTGCCGGGGAGAAAATTGGGATGTTGGGGGTGGGGTGGGATGGGGGTAAGGGGAGATGGGGAGAGAAAAGGGAGAAGGGGAGGATGGGGGAACTTGGGGAAAAAGGAGGATTGGGATAAAGGAAGGTTGGATAGGGGAGCACGGAAGCACAATTCTTAGTTAAGGGAGCCACCTTAGGGTTGGCAAGAGACTTGAACCTAGAGTGGCTCCCAGGAGCCCAAGCCGAGGTCCCCAGTTAGTTCCTTGGGCAGCTGAGGATAGGGAACCTGAAATGACCCTAGCCTATAGCAATACTGACGAATATCTTGCATATCATCATAGAACCTTCATCTGGTGGATGGAGATAGAGACAGAGACCCACACTGGAGCACTGGACTGAGCTCCCAAGGTCCCAATGAGGAGCAGAAGGAGGGAGAACATGAGCAAAGAAGTCGGGACCACGAGGGGTGCACCCACCCACTGAGACAGTGGAGCTGATCTACTGGCAGCTCACCAAGGCCAGCTGGACTGTGACTGAAAAAGCATGGGTTAAAACTGGACTCTCTGAACATGGCGAACAATGAGGGCTGATGAGAAGCCAAGGACAATGGCACGGGGTTTTGATCCTACGCAATGTGCTGGCTTTGTGGGAGCCTAGCCAGTTTGGATGTTCACCTTCCTAGATATGGACAGAGGGGGGAGGACCTAGGACTTACCACAGGGCAGAGAACCCTGACTGCTCTTTGGACTGGAGAGGGAGGGGGAGAGGAGTGGGAGGAGGGGGAGAAGGATGGGAGGAGGGGGAGAAGAGTGGGAGGAGGGGGAGGGAAATGGGAGGCTGGGAGGAGGTGGAAACTTGTTTTTTTTTTCTTTCTTTTCTCAATGAAAAAATAAAAAAAAAATAACTGGAAAAAAAACAGAAAATGTTTTAAATTTAGAATTCCACATTTATAATGTTGGCCACAAAGTCATGATTATTACTGTGTGTACTTTAGTATTTTCACCATTTGTGAAGAAACATTAAAACAAGTTAAATGGTTAAAAAAAAAGAAAAAAAAAGAATATAAGTCTCTTCTTGGGTAGGGAGACACAGCTCAGTAGCAGTCAGTGCTCGTACATGGCCCTCAGCTGGATTCCCAGAACCAGCTAAGTATTTTAAGTTTCTTTACCTTTGGATACATGAGGTCCAGGCTATAACAAAGAAATTCAGAGCACTCCCAACACCTCCTCACATTTATACACAGAGAGAGACACAGAGATAGACAGACACACAGACAGACAGACACACAGACAGACAGACACACACAGAGCAATACAGATAAATAACAAAGAGATGAAACTGATCTTCACTGCCAAAGGTCTCTATTCTTATTTTTGACATTTCTTGCCATTTAACACGATAATTAAGTTGCAAGAAAGATAACACAATAGTTAAAATTTAACATGGTTAACGGTTATAGACACAGCTATGCCCTTTTGAAAATTCAAAACAGAGTATTATGCTGGTGAGACAGCCTAGGGATAAATGAAGATGTTAGCCACATTCATTTCCTCTCCCATGAATGCCAAACAAGAAGTCTGTATTTGCTGAGATGGTTTGGGTGGCAAAAGAGCACCCAGAATGCTTTGTTATTAACAGTCAAAAGTGTTTTTGATATAAATTATAAGACTCAAAGGAGCCTAATTGGCATCCTCATCTGTGCAGAGGTCTGGGTTACGGTGACCTAGATGGGGGGCAGGAGCAGAGCCTTGCAAAGTACCTCCAGAGCCTTGTTTACAAAACCTACGATCCTGGAGAGAAGAAAATGTTCTAGCTGGTTCTTTTGGCATCATTCATACTACATTGTTTAAAATGAGCTAGAACAGGGGTTATTTTAATCTAAGCTACTGGACAAACACTTTGTCTAATAATATCTGCACACATTAGTCACATATAATAAGCATCAGGATCAGGTGTAAAAATTCATTTTAATAACCTATAGCACATGGCTAATTTCAGCATTATTACATAAAGTGTGTGTCGAGGTGCACATGGATCTCCCTTTATTTCCTCACAGATGCACTCTGGGTTTGCTAACACCCTGTTCTTGCAAAGCATGCTACTTTCAAGTCAACTAGAACCAATACCTTTTATTCTGATAACTCGATGTTTTCCTGAAAGCTTTTCCCATAGTGCTAAAAGCCCATAATTACCTATTCTTCTGTTCCTGAAATAGTATTTTGAAGATTAAGAGGCTGACTAAAGAAACTAAAGCAGTTGGTGAGTGACAACTCCAACTTCTATGCCTGTCATTGATATATTTACTGTCACCTCTATTAACAGGGGCTGTTGTCAGTGACAGATTCTGTGTTATATTCTGGAGAAGTTTAGCAAAAAACAAGTAAGGTAAACAGTTACACAGACCTAGTCAACCTAGTGTGGTGACACACACTTGTAATCCCAGCACTAGAACACCCTGAGACAGGAAGATAGGGCAGGCAGTCTGAGGTCAGCCTGGGTTACACAAAAAGATTCTCTCAAAAAACAGGGATGGGGACATCACTGAATAGTAAAGGACTTTCCTAGCATGCACAAGGCTCTGGGTTCCACCCCCAGCACAGCGCTGCACTAAATTTAGTTAACTAATTAAACAGAGAGACAGAGAGAGAGACAGAGAGAGCAGGTAGTAAAATTAAAGTGTTGAAAAACA
This sequence comes from Microtus pennsylvanicus, assembly GCF_037038515.1. Classification (NCBI taxonomy): domain Eukaryota; kingdom Metazoa; phylum Chordata; class Mammalia; order Rodentia; family Cricetidae; genus Microtus; species Microtus pennsylvanicus. Next base: position 45,836,755 of record NC_134581.1, read on the forward strand.
ACAAAGAAACCAAAATTGTCATTTAAAAAAGAAAAAAGTCTATTTTTCTTTTATTTTTATTTTTTTTGTTTTTTTTGGGTTTTTTTTGTTTTTTTGTTTTTCGAGACAGGGTTTCTCTGTGGTTTTGGAGCCTGTCCTGGAACTAGCTCTTGTAGACCAGGCTGGTCTCGAACTCACAGAGATCCGCCTGCCTCTGCCTCCCAAGTGCTGGGATTAAAGGCATGCGCCCGGCTTATTTTTCTTTTATTTATGTGTGTAGTGTTGATGCCCTCAGAGGCCCGATGAAGTGGCCAGATCCCCAGGAGCTGGAAATACAGGCGGCTATGAGCCTGGCATAGGTGCTGGGAATAAGAATCAGGTACTCTGCTATTAAGTCACTGAGACATCTCTCTAGCTCCATTTCTTTTTAATAAATAAGGAAAAGGAAAACATTAGCCACCGATGCATGCAGAAAAACTAACAAATGACTCTGGCAGAAGGGAGAAGGTTATCTCAGGGCAGCAATGTCAACTATCACTGAAATTATTTCAATATACTCTATGACGGTATGCTAATATTTTCATTTTATTTTTTAAGGTACCATATGAAATTCAAGCACAACAACACATATCTGTAATCCCAGGACTTAGAAGGTAGAGCTAGGACTATCAGCAGTTTAAGGCCTGTGAGGGCCCACAGATCTAAGTCATGTGGCTTATGACAAAGGCCATCCTCAGCTCTGTAGGGAGTTCAAGGCCAACGTAGGCGGTGTGAGATCCTTCCAAAACACACCAAGGCAAACCAAACTCTTTATGGCATCCTGCTTATTCCTGTCTACTCATCTCCAAGGTGCAGTTGTTGACTAAGCAAGAGATGGGCAAGAGACTGGTTTATAAACACTCTCTAAAGCCTATTCTGTGGCAGGAAGAAGAGACACAGTCAAGGGCTTGGATGCACCCTCTTCCCTTGGAGAATAAAAACTCAAGTGAGCAGTCAGATTAAGACAGCAGAAAACTGTAGTCAGTACCTGGTCTTCCTTCAGTTCCAAGAGGAGGCCAGGCTCTTCCTAAATTTAGTGTTTTTGTCCAAGACACCTTGCCCTGGAACATTCTGACCCGACTCCCTGCACAGCTGACTCCCTCTTGTCCTCCGTTCTCTTTCTCGGAGGTCTTAACCACTTTCTCTCTGATCTCAGCCTCTCTTTTGACCTTTGTAGGTTTCTGTCAGAGCACCTGGAAGATGTGTTCAACCTATGTATTGAAGAAATGCTAGCATTCACAGAAATAAGCAGCACTGTAAATTGTTTAGAATCAAGTTGTAGACTCAACACTTTCCACAGCTCACCTCCACTGACTGCTGCAACAGCCCTGAGCACAGGTCCTACAACAAACGCTGTGCAGCTAGGAAACCGGGGCCAGCTTTTACTTTTCTCCAAGCCTTGTCTTCCCCTACCACTTCCCTCTCTCCCTCTGTCCCTTCCTTCTTTTTTCTTTGAACTCCTTCTGTAGACCAGATTGGCCTTCAACTCAGAGATCTGTCCGCTTCTGCCTCCTGAGTGCTGGGATTAAAGGCGTGTGCCACCACCGCCTGACCAAAGTCTAATTTTTTTAAAGATTTATTTATTAATTATGTATATAGTGTTCTGCCTGCATGTATCCCTGCAGGCCAGAATAGGGCACCAAATCCCATTACAGGTGATTGTGAGCCACCACGTGGGTGCTGAGAATTGAACTCAGGACCTCTGGAAGATCAGCCTGATGTGGGATTCCCCTCTGCATGCTGTGAATATGCTTTATTATCATTGTTTAGTAAAGAAGATACTTTGTCCTATGGCAGGGCAGAATATAGCAAGGTGGGAAATCCAAGCAGAGACAGAGGAGGAAAAAAGGTGGGGTCAGGCAAATGCCATGTAGCCACCCAAGAAACAAGATATGAGGTAACAAACCACAAGCCTCATGGTAAAAAATAATATAGCTGGGCAGTGGTGACACACGCCTTTAATCCCGGCACTCAGGAGGCAGGCAGAAGCAGGAAGATCTCCGTGAGTTCGAGGCCAGCCTGGTCTACAAGAGCTACAGAGAAACCCTGTTGCAAAAAACCAAGAATAATAACAGTATTAGAAGGAGTAGTAATAATAGTAGCAGTAATAGTAATAGTAGTCATGGGCTAATTTAAGATAGAAATACACCTAAGATGTTGGTCAAATAGAGTTGTAATTAATACAGTTTTTGTATAATTATTTGGGCCTGAGTGGCCAGGAAACAAAAGCGCTGTCTCCCTCTGTTTACAGCAGCCAATGCTCTTAATTGCTGAGTCATCTCTCCAGCCCCCATTTTTAAAGATTTACTCTTTTTTTTGGGGGGGGGGGTGTTTCTCTGTGTATCTTTGGCTGTCCTGGAACCCACTCTATAGAGCAGGTTGGCCTTGAACTTGGAGATCTGTCTGCTTCTGCCTTCCAAGTGCTAAGATTAAAGGTATATGTACATATGGTACAAAGTCTGGTTTTCTTAACTGCAAAAGTTAAACAGCTTCACATTCTCCAAAAGCCTTTCTCACTCAGGCTTCTAGCAGCTGAATCTGTGCCACTACGTACGTAACCTGAGGCTTTCCCTCTGATCTATCTGAGCCATTCAGAGTACCTGGTAGACACCTGAACTCTTCAACCCGAGTTACCAGAAAGGCACAGGTCAAGGTTAGATGATGACAAGCTGGAGCACAGTAGACCAGTGTTCACTCTGCATAGTCACTGCTAAGATGAGAACACACTTTCTCAATAGTCTGGCTAGATCCTTCCCAGCTTTTAAGTAGACATGTCCAGAGAAATAGAAAGGAGTTATGAATAAAGGGACAATGAACCTAGAAGGGCCCGGAAGTCATCTTATCCAACCATCAGATGAAGAGGCTAAAGGGAGGGTGACTATTCACACAGACAGCAAGAGAACTGAGACCCAGACCCTCACAGTTTCTGCTTCATGCTCTTCCTATCCTACACAAGCCCCCTCTGCTGTCTACCAGTTTTCCTTCCTTAATCCTTGGTTGTGGTTGGGGAAGGAAAGATGCATGACCATCCTCTTCCCAACACAGCCAGCAAAACTGATCCATGTTGCAGGGATCGCCATGCTCAGGGCTCACAGGAAGCTGCAGGATAAGACGTCTAATTACATAAGAGTCATTAAGCTACTGCAAATAGTTGTCTAGAATAGGAAAAGGAACCTCTGTCTTCCCAACTTACCATGTGTGTTTTTCCCTCACATGTTAGAACCTGTAGCTAAACACTAGTGCAGCTTACTGCTCGACAAGAGTATCATAAAACAGCAAGCACATGATGATTAGTGCTGTGAACGACACTGGTAGTTCACGTCCTCTCAGAATGGAGAAAACTAACTCTTCGTGTTCATAATCAAAGAACAAAGGCAAAGAGGAGGATAAACGAGGAAGAAGAAGCAGAGGTTAGCGCTAAGTAATTTTTCTAAATGCAGGTCACAATATAATTCTGAGATCTAAAACATGATCTCAAGACTGTCAGTATTATTTCTAGGCTTGCTTACAGCTAAATTAAAGAAACAAAATCCAATGATTTTTCTAAAAAGTTCTCTGTCGTCATCCCAAAGTACTTACTAGTTAGTGTCCACCAAATAAATTAAGTAAGCCCAAAATCCTTGGCTTAATAAAAAATTGAATCTCTTCTACTCCTAAATTAGACCTCAATCCAAGATTCTGTCTTCTACCTTGTTTTAGTTAAGGTTTCTAGTGCTGTGAAGAGACACCATGACCATAGCAACTCTTATAAAGGAAAGCATTTAGTTGGGGCTTGCTTACAGTTTCAGAGGTTTAGTCCATTATCTTCGTGGTGGCAGGTAAGCAGACAAGGGCTGGAGACGTAACTGTGAGGAGTTCTACACCCAGATGGCAGGCAGCAGGAAGAGACACTGGGCTTGGATTGGGCACTGGAAACCTCAAAGCCGATCCCTAGTGACGTACTTCCTCCAACTCGGTCACACCTACTCCAACAAGGCCACAAATCCTAATTCTTTCAAATAGTGCCACTCCCTATGAGCCTCAGGGAATCATTTTCATTCAAATTCAAAATTGCAGCTCTCCTTAGAATGCCCTTTGCATCATCTCAACCCACAATTGAAAAAAAAGCCCATCTATGTCGATGTAAAATGTGTCTTTTAAGGCTCAACACAGCTGCTGTGTCTTTTTAGCTGTACACCTTTAAATCCATCTTCCTGGCTACCATCAATCACCCTATAGCACTCTGACGGAATCCCAGCTCTGAGGCTCCCTTGCTATCAGCTCATTTCTGATGACTACAAGCTGCTACAAGACAAACAATTAGATTCACAGTTGCAGAAACTGCTCTGTATAACCATAACTTTTCTTAGCAAGACCTCAAAAAACCGAAGGGATTTTACAGATGAAGTAGCTATCTATGTTGACCAATGCCACAAAAATCCAAATTCATTCCACAGCAATTCTGAATTCCACAATCAGGGAAGGTGTGTGTGTGTTCTTTATTATGGCCCTGAGGGAACTTCTCAGAGACCCCAGCAGTGGGGTCCCCTTTACATGTGCTCCCACTCCTAGGTCACAGCTGTATCAGATCACTAACTGTGCTGGCCTCGATGCTTCTGGCCCTTTTCCCACTCGATTCCCATTGCCTTGACTTAATCATCTCTATGTGTGGGGAACACCCAGGTGACAGACATATAAGCACACATGCGTAGACACAGACTCTCTTGTGCCAGCCGGGGTGGTGAAGCCTGTAATGCCAACACTCTGGAGGCAGAAGCAGTAAGACAGCTTTGAGTTCAAGGTCTGCCTAGGCTACATAGTAAGAACAGACCAGCTTGGGCTACATGCTAAGACCCTGTTTTGTTTTGTTTTTTAAAAAAGCAAACAAAAAGACTAAATAATTTCTTATGTTTGGTGCATATATAGTTCTTCTTTATCATATAATTTCATTCAACCCACAGATAACCTTATAGGAATAAATATCCCCATTTAGAAGAGAAAAAAAAAACAACACCAGAGTATTTCATTTCACATTACAAAGCTAACAAATTATAAAATGACACACAGAAATTCCCATTAATTCAAAAAATTAAAAGGAAAGAAAGTCCCATAATGACCAGTTCTTTACCCCTCTCCCCCAAAGGTTTTAAGTGACATTGGCTATTACTCACAGTACCATGATACAAGTCTGAATTCTGGGCTTGGAGAAGAGCCTGGTCCAAGTCCTGTGGAATTCTAGGCAATGCTCTCAATTACCAAACTTCAGTTCTGGCTAGCAACTCATCATTCTGTATTTTCCACCACATTCCTAGTGCCCACCACTGCCCCAATCTCTCTGCTCTAGTATTACTCTAAACTGGTCATCACCACCCAGAAACAGCTGGGTTAACCTACTTCCCCTTTCTTGTGGTGTCTACATAGTTCAATGTGAGTTTCGACTTCAAGTTTGCATAGTGCACACAGTGTTGATGGGGACATAAAGTTTGTTGACCTTTTGTGCCTGTTAAAAGTAGTTTTTATAACAAAGTTCTGAAATACTCAGTTCTTCAGAATAGCTGAGGAAAAACAAAAACCAGACCTAACCCTAAATCCCTTCCTGTATTATGCGTGGGCTAGGTCTTTCTGAAACCCATGAGCCAAGTGAGCTAACCCATACCCCTGCCTGTGTGAGGCATATGGTGCCTGCCACTGCCAAATTCTCAGTTCACTTTCCAAAAGGCTTCGGGTTGACAGTGTCAGAGCAAGAACTGTTACTCACACAATGTAACTGTCTAAGGGTCATTTTGGTCTGGCAAATATTGGCATTATAGTACGTGAATATTATATATAGTTATTTATTCTGTGTGTACCATGTGAGTGCCTGAAGTGAAAGACGGCTGAATCACCATGTGGTGCTGAGAACTGAAGCTAGGTCCTCTGCAAGAACAGCAGCTTCTCTTACCACTGCGTCACCTCTCCAGCCAGCCCCTGCAGTTACAATTTCAATCCAGAGTTAATCGTGAGGTCTCAGGTCCTTAACTCTTGTTACATTACATCACACAGCTAAGAGGGTCCAACTGACCTGACTAAATGATGGCCATGGTTTAACAGTCCTGGAAAATCATCTAACCAAGCTGAGCATGTGGTACAGCCCCATTACCCTAGCTACTTGGAAGGCCAAGGCAAGGGACAAGTCCCATCTGGGCTGTGAAGACAGTTCAAGGCTAGCCCAGGTGGCTAAATAAGATACTGTCTCAAACTCTGAAAATAAAAAAAGTATATCTAAATATGCATTTATTAATCGAAATGACTCTATACTTGGTATAACAAGTGGGGCAGTGAGGAGTAATTCATTTTTCTATTTTTGGTTGTGAGCCTAGCCTTTAACGGCTGAGCCATCCCTCCAGGTCGTAATTCAATTTTAAATGTGTAAGTTGCGATTAAGAGAGAAGCCCTAACTGTGAAGCACCTGATTGCCCTTGGAGCATTTCAGCTCCTACTCAAAAAGATTCTCCCTCAGGGTAAACCAAGAGTGTCATCACAGCATTCCACAGTTTACAGAGTCCTTTGTCGCATCATTTCACCTCAGCTCAGAAACAATACTGAGCCAAGCACATTTTCTAGATGAGGAAACAGGTTTGGGACTTGACCCAAATCACAAAAATTTATTCCCTTCCTCCTGAAACAATAGGAACCAGCTGAGCGTGGGGAAGGTGGTCAGAGTTTCCTCCAAATGTTTTTGTGGATCACTTGCTAATCAGATAACATAGAGACCCCTGACACCTGACCAAACAGCCTTTGCCTACTTATTTTATAGTATTTTATTTCAGTTCAACTTGGCTTTACAACATACACGTATGCACATCCTTTTTTCAATAAGAAAACACTGGGCTGGTGATGTGGCCCAGCTGGTAGTAGAGGGGTTGCCTAGATAGCATGCAAGAAGCCCTGGGGCTGATCCCTAACACTGCATAAAACTGCAAGTGGCCACAGCCTGCAATCCCAGTCTTGGAATGGGCAAATGTTTTAAAATGGGTTTGAAAAAAAAATCAGGTATAAAGTTGTGATAATAGCCTCCAAGTTACAGCTCAGAGAAGAAATACCTAAAATGGAAAATTTTCAGTTGGTGTCAATATCTACCTTTTCTTTCTCCCATTTCTTCCACACTGATGTGTACTCGCCATTCATCCATTCATTAGTTCATTTGACAAGTGTATATCAATGTATTGTAGGTGCACCGACAATATACCCGCTGTCTACAAAATCGATGAGCCAGGGAATATAACTATAGCCTCATGTATCAACAGACAGCAAACAAGAAAAAAAAAGATAACTAATTACAAAATTTGGTAAATGCTATCAAAGCATCACAGAACGCTGACACAGAATAGCAAGAGACATCTAGTTTAACAGACATATCAATAGTAACAGTTAATGTGAGTTGAGAACATGAGGGTAATCAGGGAAAAAATACCTCTCTGAAAGAAATGGCATTCCAGCCTAGAAGACAAAAACAAGGAGCACCATGGGATTCTGGAGAGAAGGGCTTTTTTCGATAAAATGAAAAGTGGGATAATCCAACTCTAAAAAGGTGGCCAGAGGCACTGGGTGTAAACAAAAGGAAGGTATGAACAAGGCCTGTTTTATCTGATGAGTACCTTCAAGGTGAAAGGGAACTGTGTGGAAGCTCACCTTAAACGTCTACCTGGAGTTCATGTATCAGATTCAGCCCTGGGTCTAATGTTTTGGTTAAGAACTGCAGTCTTTGCCCAGTCAGACCAACGGGAACCTCAGACATAATATGGAACTATTCTGATTTTGTTGTTTGCTTTTGTTTCTTTGGATATAATACCACACTCTGAAGTCAAGACTGGCCTGGAACTCATTCTGTAGCCCAGGCAGGCCTTGGAACTTGTGCTAATTCTCCGCCTCATGCTCCTGGGTGCTGGGAGATGTGTGAATTGGCAGACTGGGTCTATTCTGCATCTTCCCCCAGCTAAGTAAGGAGAGAATGACCCGCAAAAAAAAAATAAGTTACCCTTTCCAAGTATAGCAATTTCCCTTTAAATCATACTAACACCAGGAATAGGTAACACTAAGTTTAGTGTTCTCACTTTAAAAAGTTCTCAGCTTCCAGAAGAAGCAAGGAAGACACTACCATGATCAGATGTAAAAATGAGAGGGACCAAAGAATAAAGCAAGCCAGGTGTGGTACAAACCTGTGACCCTGACACTCCAGAAGCTAAGGCAGGAGGATTGTTCCAAGCTTGAGGCTGGTCTGGGATACAGAGTAAGACTCTGTCTCAAGAAACAAACAAAAACAAGAAAAAGAATAAATATAAATGATATTTGATTAAGCAACTAAAATTCTCTGTACTTGTTTGCATAAGATGCTCAAAACACATGGATTCATCACTGTTTGACGATAAATGAAATTTTAACATTTAAATCATTCACTGTACGTGTACATTAGCTTTCCAAGTCTATCTTCAGAATTTTTCCTCATTGGACAGAGAAATGACAGTGCTCAGTCCACTAAATCACTTCCTTTTCACTGGATGACAAGCAAAAACATAGGGTTCCTCCCTGTCCACCCCTTTACCATCCCAGACTCAAAAGTCGCATCAAAGCTAGCAATTATCTGTCAGCGCCTGGTGTGTCAAGGCTCATCAGCGTGAGTGTGTGACAGCCTGACAGGGAGGCCGCTCTTAACTCAGATCACCTCGACTACGCAGGAGCTCAATCAGCCCCTTTGTTTCTTCCTCCCGGCTTTCTCTAAATGCCTGGCTTCTTCCTTAGAAAATGTCCAACCGCAACAACAGCAGAACACATTTGCATGCTTTCTAAGTGGCAGCTGCTGTTCTGAGCACATTATGTATGTTAACTTACTTCATTTGCAGGGTAACTCTGAGCCAAGGTACTATTTATTAAAAAGCCCATTGTGAAGGCACTGGAGCTGTGAGGACCAGCAGCATCCGGAGTCACGAAGCTCAGGGATAGTTATTGCAGTTTCCCCAGCTTCTACATTTATTTCTTTGTTTGTGGTGTGTGTGTGTGGGGGGGGGGGGGCGTGTGTCTGTTGTCTCCCTTCACCATGTGGGTCTTAGGAATGAAACTTGGACTGTCAGCCCTGACAGCCAGACTGCCTCAAGCCTACTTCCCCTACCAATTAAGATGTATTTTATAATACTTTAGTGTAAATGACTGTCACCAGTGAAGCTGGGCACACATACCTGAATTCACTGTGAACTCAGGCTCACCTTTTTAACTATCTGGATGCTTTCTAAAAGAAACTAAAATTCTAGTCAGGGGGTGGTGGTGCACGCCTTTAATCCCAGCACGGGTGGGGATGGGTGGGAGGGTGGGGGGTGGGGTGGGGGCAGGGGCAGGCCGATCTCTGTGAGTTCAAGGCCAGCCTGGTCTACAAGAGCTAGTTCCAGGACAGGCTCCCAAGCTACAGAGAAACCCTGTCTCGAAAAAACAAAACAAACATAATAAAAAAAAAAAAAGAAACTACAATTCTCTGTGACTTAGTTTCTTAGTTTCACTTATGTATACAACAAAGGTGCTAATGGCTACAACCATGAGTAACTGCAGATTAAATGAGTTACATCTGGAAAGAACATGGAACATGGTCTAGCATGGAAGGCCCAAGTATTGGCTGTTAGTAACACCTTTACTACCTTTCTCTGGGAATTAAGCCAAATACTGCAGCTAACATAGCCTGCATTTCTGTTCTCCTAGCATCTGTCATTTGTGTTGTTTGATTTGGCCAACAAAGAACCATTCACACCACAAAAGGAATGCACGAGATTCCCCTGCTACATTGTCTAGACCTAATTAATCACTTCTTCTTTCTGTTTCAGGTATCTATAGAACAACATTTAAAGATAACAGGGCTGCTGGGCAGTGGCGGCGCGAGCCTTTAATCCCAACACTCTCGAAGGCAGAAGATCTCTGAGAGCTCAAGGCCATCCTGGGCTACAAAGAGAGTTCTAGGACTAGGACAGCCAGGACTGCTCACAGAGAAATCCTGTCCCAAAACACAAAACAAAACAAAAACAAAGCAAAGAAGATAAAAGAAGATAGCAGGACTGCTTGTGTCTACATAAGCAGGTCCAAAGCCTTGACAATCCAAAGGCTAATGACAAAATTTGTAAAATAATAACAAAAGGGAGAGACAGAGCACATTCCTCCCATTTTAACTTAAAAAAATATCAAATTGTTTGACATTATGTTTGTAGATTAGATTTTCCATTTATTCAAGCATCAGACATGATCTGCAAAATGTTTATGACTTGAAACACAGTACATTTAAGTAACTGATTTATTGATAATTAAAATTTGTCTTACTCTTTAATAAGTTTCTGTGAGCCAAAATACCACTTAAAAGAAACAAAACCAAGATACTTTATGTTTATAACATGTGGAAATATGCTTTAATAACTTCTATACAAAGATCACATTTGAAAGACTCCTGATGAGACACACTTATATTTGTATAACTGGGGCCAGGTCCCTGAGTCCAAGGCAGAGCAGTTCACCGTCTGAAGCTAACCAGTGCTCAGCAGGTAACATTTAAAAACCTATAATCCAGGAAAATTTATTCTAATCAGAGCACTCTAACAGAGACAGATACTAAGGTAGTTATAACAGCAGGTGATGGTATAAAGAAATAAACTACACAGTTATGTCATGTGTCTCTTTGTAGGCTGAATGTTTTCCCAGCTATATATTAAAAGGCTACTGGCTGCTGGTGGGGGTGCACACCTTTAATCTCAGTACTCGGGAGGCAGACGGAGGCAGATCTCTGTGAGTTTGAGGCCAGCCTGGCCTACAGAGCGAGTTTAGGGAAAGTCAGGGCCTAAACTGAAACCCTGTCTTGAAAAAAAAACAAAACAAGTTGTGCAGTGGTGGCGCACGCCCTTAATCCCAGCACCTGGGAGGCAAAGGCAGGCGGATCTCTGTGAGTTCGAGGCTGGTCTGGTCTACAGAGCTAGTTCCAGATTAGGCTCCAAAGCTACAAAGAGAAACCCTGTCTCAAAAAAAACAAACAAAAATGACAACAAAACAAAAACCAATACCCACCCTCCCCAAAAAAGAAAGAAAGAAAAAGGCTACTGCCCGTGCCTTCACTTGCCCAGGCTGGGTGCTGGGATGTAAAAGGAAAGCCAGCACCAGGCCACTGCACACTTCCTTTCTTACCTCTCTTAAGTAAGGTCTGTACCTAGCTCCTGCCACGTGTCAAACGCTCTCAGAGTTCGGTTGTGAGAAGACAGCCGCAAACGTGATAAGGAGCACACAGTATTAAGAAAGGGCTCCAGAATGCACACTGACAAGTACCGTCAAGGACTTATGCTGCCATTGTCAGCCAAGCAATGTTATAGAAACTGTTTGGAATTTTAAAAATTGTTTTTGCCTACTAATAAAATGCTATAGACTATGTAGAATGTAGTCATTTGCTACACAGTAACATGTTAACTGAGTATATTCTATTACTTAATAGGCAGAGTCAAATAGTATGCCCACAATATAAGGGAACTGATACACGTGCACACACTCAACACCAGCAGATAATGTGCAATTTCTGGTTGCCCGAACACTTCTGTTTCACTAGAGATGCATAAATTACAAAAATCTAAAAGACTCTGGTCCTTTGCTACTAAATTCATTTGCACCACTCTCTCCATTATAGTAAATGAAGGAACAGTGCATTCAAAAACTATTGCTGTGAAAAGCAAACTGAATGCTTTGGAACAAGTCGGTCAGTCCATCCATCCACCCACCCTCCATCCATCAATATATCCGCCATCCATCTGCCATCTACCTACCTACCTATCCCTTCATCATCCATTCCCTCATCCATGCATCCATGTTTCCACAGAGCAAATCAGTACATGCACACTGGGGATTGAACCTTGAGCTTTAAGTGTACTAACTGTACCCTAACTGAGCTATACCTCAAACCCCCAAAATTCACTTTTGATGAACTTCCCTCTCTCTAAAACACACTTGTGAATTATATAATACAAAATAACTAAAAAATTGCTTGTAAAATTAGAAATTATTAAAAATGTGAGATTCCAGCCTTAGACTGCTCTGATGGTCTTCTTCCACCATACACCTGTGTTTGGATTGGTTTGCACAAGAAATAGTATGCCTAACTCTAAAAACGGACTACTTTCACCCTCCAAAGGCTCAAAGAGATGGGGTACGACTCAAGGGTACTGAGCATACAGGCCCTGGGTTTAATTCCTAGTGCCAAAAAGAAGAAATGAAGGGTTGAGGACCTGGTTCAGTGGTTAAGAGAAGACTGCTCTTGCAGAGGACCCAGGTTCAGTTCCCAGCCCTCTCACGGTGGCTCAAAATTGTGTATAACTCTAGTTCCAGGGAATCTGATGTCCTCTTATGGCCTCTGAAGATAGCAGAAGCAACACACACACACACACACACACACACACACACAGAGAGAGAGAGAGAGAGAGAGAGAGAGAGAGAGAGAGAGAGAGAGACATATATGTAAGCAAAACACCCATACATGTAAATATTTTTTAAAAGAAAAAGAAAACAGTAAAGGAAGAACAAAAATGAAGGATATGAAAACGAAAAACATTTTGATTTTTCTGTGATTCCCACTGCTTTTTATCAGCCAACCAACTATCACACCCAATCATAAAGCACGTTCCAGGGCAATGTGGTCTACACAGTGAAATCTTGTCTCAAAAATGAGGGTGGACACAGATGTACCCTCTTAAGCAAACAGTTTCGAGTTGCTACATTAAAACACACGCTTTACGAGTTCTTAGATGAGTAACTGAGAGTCTCTTATTTGCCCTCATTTTACAGAGAACCTAGTATCAAGTAGGATCACATAGTTCTCCAGGACACAGACTAAAAGCCGGAAACAAGAGGAATAAGAACATTAGCAACAGAGGCTGCTAAAAAAAGGGGGCCAAAAACCAGATATAACAAACGGAAGAAAACAGTGGAGTGCTTGAAGTTAAAGACACCAAGAAAATGTCTCACCTAGCTTCTCTAGATCCTGACATGGCGCCCAATTTTCAGCGTCCCCCCGCCGCTGCCGCATTTGCAATCAACTAAGGCTGCTATATTGACTGTATGCACTTTAAGAAGCACCTGTGTTTTGTGTGTGTCTTGTAGAGAAAGGGAGGGAGGGGGAGAGAGAAAGAGAGAGGAAGGGGGGCAGAAGAGGGCATCAGATCCCCTGGAATTGGAGTGACTGGTGACTGTGAGCCACCATGTGGGTGCTAGGACCTGAACTCAGTTCCTTTGGAAGAGCAGCAGGTGCTCTTAACTGCTGAGCCATCTCTCCAGCCCCTCTTTCTTTGTTTGTACAAAAATAAAGGCCAGTACTTAGGTGGTGGAGGCAGGAAATCAAGTTTGATGCCAGCCTCAAGGACAAAGGAAGTTGAAGGTTAGCCTGGGCTAAATGAGACCATACAAGAGCATGTTGCTTGAAAATTGAAAAAAAAATCTGTGAAAAACTTACTTCAGTGTCTCTGTAGTAGTTTGTTAAGTAAGAATTTGTAGTTATTCTGAATATTGTTTAAAAAAAATCTCCGGGCGGTATTGGAGCAGATCTTTAATCCCAGCACTTGAAAGGCAGAGGCAGACAGATCTCTCTGAGTTTGAGGCCAACCTGGTCTACAAAGTGCGTTCCAGGACAGCCAGTGAAACCCTGACTCGAAAAACAAAAACAGGAAACAAAATAAACCTATGAACTAGACAGTTCATGGGTTTAGTTGTTTGTTGGTCGGTTAGTTTTATTTTTTCCAGACAAGGTTTCTCTGTGTAGCCTTGACTCTCCTGAAACTTCATCTTGTAGCCCAGGCTGCCCTTGCCTCCAGAGGGCTGAGATTAAAAGTGTGTGCCTCCATCACCCAACAACAGTTCATGTTTTTAATGGAATAAAATTCAACATTGGATTTAGGATTATTTCATTTCTGACCTGAGAATGATTAAAAAGATCAACAGCTTTCACGGGAAAGAAACTCACTCACTTCTCTGGGAATCTTGATAAATGGATTTATTTTCCTTATTAACTTGTATCAGTCCATAATTAAACCTTTATTGTTTAGTTACAGTTTTATCTAAGGTAAAACATGCTTTATAAAGTTTCTGTTATAAATGCTATTTTTCAACTGCTGTGGCTTTAAAGCAACTTTTTAATAAGAATCCAAGACAAACAGTGACTTTGATTTTATTTGCTTGTTTATTCTGAGATGCAGCTCCTGACCTTGGTGCCAGTTTTTCCACAGTCACTGATGTAATCTAAAAATCTAAACTTAGCATGGTACACAGGCAACCCTCTCAGCAGCAATGCATTTGATGATATGCCTACAGACATAACTATACACTTATTTCAATTAACAGTAGAACACTCAAAAACTAACTGAAAGCATGAAATTAAATATAGCTGTCTCCCACTTCTTCCTAGTATATTTTAGTAGACATCATTACCAAAAGACATAGTTTAACTAGACAATTTGTATTTCTAATCATTTTGAAAAATGGATATAGGAAAATAACCATTTTAATGCACAGATTCTTGAAAATCCGCTTCAGAGGATAAATCTCTTTTTCAATCCTGAGAGCTGAGATTTCAAAGAGTGCCATTGTCTAGCTCTTCCTTCTGAACAAGAAGATACCTACTGCATGATTTCTCGGAAACAAACTCCCAACTGATAATGAAGTCTTCACTCCTTACCACTACTATTTTATCAAACTCGCCTCAGGGCTGTCCTTATCCCTAATCAGAAGGCAGACAAACAACTTCTGAAGTCTCTGAAAAGCAAAAGAAGGCTGGTGTGGTGTTGAGGGACTATAATCTCAGTGCGCCAGAGACTGAGGCAGGTGGGCTCTAACCACAGTCACATGGGACACATCACTTATACTTTTTCTTTTTAAGGTATTTTTTATTATGTTAAAATATTCATATATTGGGTCTGTGTGTGCAAATGTGCACGGGATGAGGTCAGAGGACAACTTTCAGGAGTCGGTTCTCGCCTTTGTAGGTTCCAGGGTTTGAACTCAGATCATCAGGTTTGGTGGCACCTTTACCCCACTGAGCCATCTTCTAGGCTCTGATGGGGAGGGGCAAGGTATAGACATTATTTTCTAAGTCTTGAAAATGTAGGGTTTGAGCCTGGCAATGATGCAGTTAATCCCAGCACTTGGGAGGCTGAGGCCAGCGGCTCTGAGTTCCTGAATTCAAGGCCAGCCTGATCTACAGAACAAGTTCTAGGACAGGCAGAATTACGAAGAAACCCTGGGGGGGGGGTGGAAAAAACAAACAAACAATAAGCCTGGCAGTGGTGGTGCACCTTTAATTCAAGTGCTCAGTAGGCAGAGATAGGTGGATCTCTGTGAGTTCAAGGCCAGCCTGGTCTACCGAATGAGTTCCAGGACAGGCTCCAAAGCCACAGAGAAACCCTGTCTTGAAAAAAGCAAAACAAACAAAAAATTGATAATAACAATAATACAGGTTTAGAATGGAAAATTGGGCCCTTATTGTCCATATAGAGGACTGAAGCTGGGGTACTCTAAGAAAACAACTGGAATTCACTAAGAGCACTAAAATGAACCGAGGGGAGGTGGGGAGGCGGGAGGGAGGCATGCCTGTAATGCCTATATAGTGGAGGCTAAGGCAAAAAGATGGTTAGTGAGTTCTGGGCCAGCCTGGGTTTACACAGTGAGATCTGCGACAGCCTAGAAAACTTGGCAAACAACAAACAAACCCACAAAAACAAAACACAGCTAGTGAAAAACAGTAATGATAATAAAACAATACTCTTTATCAAGTTCAAACTTAAGTTTCAAAAGTCGAAAAACTTTTCAGAAGTTGGATTGACTTTACCTAAAAAATGAGTAACTGCAACTAAATAGGACACTAAGCCCGTGGCCACTCGTTAAACGCTATTTCTGTCACCTTCATTGTGCCACACACCAAACACTCTCCTAGAACTGGTCCTCCCATCCGACTTTAACCACCCACTCCACAAGCTCATCTCTTCCTCAGCAGCTGGTGTCTTCACAGAAACTGTCCTTGCACGTCTGAAACAGGAATAGTTGATCCTGTGGAAAATTAGGTTAACGCCTCTGAAAGGAGACAGAGAAACAAAACACAACTCAGGCCCTACTTAAATAAATCATTTACCTCGGTCTGGCTTCATTTTCGCATCCAATTTCCACCCAAAGTGCTGTAAAACACAGGTGTGGGTTCTTCCAACCGGCACACCGCTGACTCAACAGCTTCTGCTTCGTTTTCCGAACGCTAAGAGATGAAAATAAAAAAGAAACACTCGAGTCTTGTTTTAACCCCTAGATCTTGCAAGAAAAACTACCAAGTTAGGCCTCTTCCTGGTGCAGACTGCAGTGACAGAACCCTGGGCAGGTCTGAAGGGGGAAAAAAAAAACCCTCAAGTCTGTGCACCGCCTCCCCGGGCGTCCTCGGGCCTAGCACCCCTGCTCCCCGCCCCTCAGCTCTCCAGGCCAAGGTGTCCTCCTCTGACACAGCGTCTCGGAAGCACAAGCAGGATCTATTTATGCCCTGGAGGGACAGGCACTGAGAAGGAAGAGTCGGGCCACAGGAGCTAAGGCAGCCCTCGGTCAAGTGTCCTCTGGGCACCGAGGCACCACCGCAGGGGCCGGGGCGCATCAGCCCCCGCAGCCCCCCGGGCCTCACCTGCGGGGCTCCCCCTCAGGCTAGCCTCGCCGAGGCCTCGGTAGGCGGATTCCCGCCGGAGTAGGAGCCGGTCAGCAGCAGAGCCCGGGCATGTCCTCAGCCGCGCCGACCCACGCGTGACGCTGCCCACCCGAGAGCGGCTCCCATGGCCCGACCGCTCGCCGTCCTCCGGGACCCCTCGCTCCTCCTCCCGGCACTGCTCTCCGCGGCCACCCGGCCGCTCACATCACACTCCGTGCTCCGGGCCACGCCTCCCCGAGCGCAGCGCGCAGCTACCCCGCGGCCGACGAGACGCCCAGACGCCGAGACGCCGCGCCCCGCGCATCCACCGGCCTCGCTCGCTGCCTGCCCGCCTCGCTCGCTCTCTACTCTTTCTCTCACTGTTTGCCCTGTCAAAACACTACCCGGGTCACGTGTCCCAACAACAGCCAACCCACTCTCGTCACTTCCTCCGCCGAAGCTGCGCGCGCCGGTTGTTATGGCAACGCCGCCGCGCGCCCTGGAGTTGGAGTTTGGGGACCTGTCTTCCCGGGCCAGGGTCTCAGAGGACGCGGGACCCACAGGAGCCACCTACGCTGCGCACCTAAGCAGCTACGGAACTGCGCCCCGAGTGCACTAGGGTCACCTGGGAGATGCCACCCCAGGGCTTACCCCAGACGGGAAGATAATTATAGTTCCTCCTCCTCCTCCACAGGGATGCTGGCCTGGCGCAGAAGAGTTGGAACCCAGCCCTAAATACATGCAATTCCCCCATGAAACCCCTGTTTGTTGTGACCAGGACAGGAAGATGGGGGCCATACGGATCAGGTCCTCTGCATCCCTAAATGTTTCCGTATCTGCTAGGACTCAAGCTTCAGAAGCACTGGATGAGCTAAAAATAGCTCACAACTTCTAAAGCACTGACTCACCACCAAGCGGACACTTCTGACATCATGTTATTGTTGGGGAGCTGTAATTTTCTTGTTGTGCTATAACAATGTGACACGATGACATTGCGTGTTCTGATGTTGTGTCATCACTTAAGCACAAACAGATGTCAAGAATCTGCTGCACCTAAAAAAAGCAACAAGGGCTGCAGCTATTAGCCACTCAGATTATAGGCAAACCCAAATGAAGAAGTACAAAATTGCAAGGTTCTAGTTTCATTGGGAAAAAAAAAACACACTTATTTAAGAAACTTTTTTTTTTTTGCATATGAGTGAGAATCACAACAGGAAGGACTAAAGCGATCTATGGTCGACTCTGTGTCTTTTTCCCTTTATAGTTTTTCCATTTCTAAATTTTTAGAGGTATGATTTTTAACCCACATTTTTGGCAAAGCACGAAATTGGCAATACTAGTATTATTATTTGAAGATTTGGTTTGATTTTTTTTTATATGAGTGAGGGCTTGGGATACTGCTCAGCGGTAGGGTGCTTGCCTAGCATGCACAAGGCCCTGGTTCAAATCTCTAGTGCCAAAGGAAAAATATAACAATACATATGTGTATAAGTATTTATTTGCTTGTGTTTTTGTCTATGTACCACATGCAGGCAGTGCATCCAGAAGCCAGAAGAGAACGCCAGATCTCCTGGAACTAGAGTTACAGAAGGTTGTGAGCTGGGAACTAAACACAGGTCCTCTACAAGTGTTTTTAACTGCTGAGCCATCTTTCCAGCCATCATCATCATCATCATTTTGCTTCAGATAAAATACATGGAATTTCTGTTGTGAATAAGTAGTATTTTGTTGATGATTAGATATGTACAATAAAATAACATGCACAACCGACGTGACTAACTTTAGCTCCAAAGCTGGTTTGTGCAGGGCAGAACATGGAGAGATGAGCTGTTTCAGCAATGAGACATGAACCTTTGGACAACGGAAAGAGCTCTTTGATATAGTGGTGGCCACAAATGTTAGCTCCTGGAAGACTTCCCATGGACACTATTTAGTAATGTCTTGTGCAATTTTTTAAAAAGGGAACAGAAGTTTGACGTGTTCTGCAATCTCTTCTCGGTTAACCTTGGTAATGGGAAACAGACAAAACAGTTACAGACCATCAAAAATACTTTAACACAACAGCTGGGGTCACACACCAGCTATTGTAGGAGGCTTATGGGTGAATAGGCAGCAAGAGGTGTGACTCAGAACCAACACCCTTGCTTAGCTTCGAAGAAGTGTAAAGAACAGAAAAATGGGCTGACGAAATCACTTAGGTGGTAAAAGGTGTTTGCTGCCAGGCTTGGTGACCTGAGTTCTATCACCCCAGTCCTAGGACCTACATGGTGGAAGGAAAAACCGAAGCCCTCAAGTTCTTCTCTGACCTCCATCCATGCACTCATACATATATACCCTTCCACAATAATAAATATAATTATAAACAAGAATAGAAAAATGTAGCCGGGCAGCGGTGGTGCACACCTTTAATCCCAGCAGGTGGATCTCTGTGAGTTTGAGGCCAGTCTGGTCTTAAAAGATAGCCAGAGTTACAAAGAGAAACCGTGTCTTAAAAAAAAAAAAAAAAAAACCAAAAACAAACAAACAAAAAACAAAAAAAAAGAAACAGAAAAAAGGAAGGAAGAAAGGAAGGAAGGAAGGAAGGAAGGAAGGAAGGAAGGAAGGAATAAAGAGTATTGAGAGAACACCTGTATCCTAGTACTCAGGGGCTGAGACAGGAGGATTGTTGTAAATTTGAGATTAGCCTAAACTAGCCTGGACTATACAATGAGTCCACAACCAAGGCCACAGAGCAAGAGTCTACATTTTATTGTTGTTTTTTTGAGACAGAATCTCTCTGGGTAGCCCTGGCTATCCTGAAACCCACTTTGTAGACCAGGTGGCCTTGAACTCGCTGAGATCTGCTTGCCTCCGCCTCCAGAGTGCTGGGATTAAAGGCTTGTGCCACCATATTCAGTTGAGATTCTATTAAAAACCAAAACAAAGCATCTTCGGAAAGGCTGGGGTGTGCTCCGTGGCAGAGTGCTTATCTGACATGAGCTCCCAGCACTGCAAGGAAGAAATATGAAGAAGGAGACAAAGGCTGGAACTTGGTCATGTGACAAAGAGATCAGCAATCCAGAGGTTGGTCACCAAAACATGAAGGCCTTTCTTTCTCTCTCTCTCTCTCTCTCTCTCTCTCTCTCTCTCTCTCTCTCTCTCTCTCTCTCTCTCTCTCTCTCTCTCTATTTATTTTTGAGACAGGGTTTCTCTATGTCCATTTGGGGCCTGTCCTGGAACCAGCTCTTATAGACCAGGCTGGCCTTGAACTCACAGAAGTCTGCCTGCTTCTGCCTCCCAAGTGCTGGGATTAAAGGCCTGTGCCACCACCACCTGGCACATGAAGGTCTTTAATTCCACAAAATCATTATAAACCAATTGAAAATGTTAAGAAAATCTTTCAGATATCAAATGTAAATCTATGGGCTGGAGAGATGATTAAGAACATTGGTTATTCTTCCAAAGGACCCTGCTTATAGCTGCCAATAGCTCCAGTTCCAGGGGATCCAATACTCTCTTCTGGGTCAAGCACTGAGCACTCATATGATATCCACACATACATGCAGCAAAATCCCATGTGCATAAAATAAAAATAATTTTTAAAAGTAATTCTATCATTTATAGCTCCAGGACAATCATAAAAGAACACTTAAGAATCATCTAATGCAAATACACTGGGCTTGCCTGCTTAGAGGCAGAGTCTGGCAATGTAACCCTGGCTGGACTTGAACCCAAGATCCCCTTTCTCAACCTCCCAAGTAATGTTATTACAGGGTGTGTGCCACCATGCCCAGAAATATACTCTTTCAAGTATGGCATTTGATAGCTTTTTTCATCATAAAGTATGTAGAAACAAAAATGCAAAGATAATTAGAATGTATGGCTAACTCTAGTCTTGCACGGTAACCAACAACAGACAGACCAAACTGTGTGGGTTTCCTTTCTGAAGTGTAAGCTGTCTTTTCTAAATGGTTTCTCATAGCCAAGACACCAGCTTCTATAAACAATCCTATGCCTTTCCTCCTATTGGTTGTCTGCTCTGTCCTTTTGTGACACTGTCTACTGTCTGTGACCACAGGTATAAGGAAGTGAAAACTGGGTCTAGTTCCTGCCTGCAGAAGTGACTGTAGTACCTAGACACGCAAACACTTCTAAATTTAAAACCATGGCAACTTTTAATTATTCCGCAGGTTTGCTGAGCTGTGGGGGGTCTCTGTGTCATGGCATGTGTGAGCCTGTATGTGAGGTCAGAGGTCAAGCTTGGGCATCATTCCCTAGTCCTTCGTCCATGAATATGTGTTGCATTTGTCTTCCTAAACTTGGATTACATAATAAAAATTGCTTTTTTAGTTTTATCCATTTTCCTCCAAATTTCATTTTTTTACTTTTCAGCATGTGTATGTACCACATTTTCGTTTCCAGTTCATCAGTTGATACATGTCTAGGCTTATCTGGTGTCTGGCTGTTATGAAAAGAACAGCCCAAGCAGTGGTTATAAAGAGATTTTGGTAGAGCACAGGCTCCTTGGGTGTGCCAACCATGTTCTTTTAAAGGCTTATTTTAGTTTTAACGATGTGTCTCCCTATGTGGCGGGGAGCTGGTGTGCATGTGTGCGCTGGGGTCCAAGGAAGCAGGAAGAGGGTTTCAGATCCCCAGAGCTGGACTTACAGGAGGTAGCCATCTGCTTCGTGTGAAGGCTGGGAATTTAATTCAGGGCCTGGGCAGGAGTAGTACACACACTTAATCACTAAACTGTCTCTCTAGCCTCTTAAACTCCTACTTTTAATATGTGAACTAGGAGTTATAAAAAAAATGAAGTTGTGGCTCCCCTCTCCTCCTTCCCTCCCTCTGTCTGTCTCTGTGTCTCTGCTCTCCCAATACACTCTTCCCAAATAAACTTCACACTCAAGCTCTAGAAGAAGAAGAAGGAGAAGGAGGAGGAGGGAAGGAGGAGAAGGAGGGAAGGAAGAGGAGGAGGAGGAGGAGGAGGAGAAGGAGGAGAAGAGGAGGAGGAGGAGGAGGAGGAGGAGGAGGAGGAGAAGAAGAAGAAGAAGAAGAAGAAGAAGAAGAAGAAGAAGAAGAAGAAGAAGAAGAAGAAGAAGAAGAAGAAGAAGAAGAAGAAGAGGTGTCCAGGGAAGATTAGGAGTAGATATGATTACATTCCTTTGTATGCATCTATAAAATATAAAGAATAAAAGTAAGTGGAATATAGGAGAAATACCAGGTTGACTGGTAAGGTATGGGGAGAAGGAAAAGTGAGAATAAGAGAATTGTGTTTTAGGCACATTGTATTTGAAAAACCCATAAGCATCTAAACAGACACTCAGAAATAGAAAAATATTCTGCCCTGGGACCTGCAGCAGGGGTCTCATTCTAAGCACACCCATGGTGGTGACTCCATGGGAGAAAAAGAGATGACCAGGTCTGTGGGGTATCTAGAAAAAAAAAGGGTGCTCACTTACCTCAACTGCAGCAAAGACCTCAGATAAGGCAAGGGCTGAAAAACGTCCTTTGATCTGACTGTCACATCACATGTAAAGGAAGGAACAGTTTTGAAACTGCTTTTACAAAGAGACAGGAACTAGGTACACATTCAGCAAGTCATCCATGTTTGGGAAACTTACCATGTATTGCTGTGGATACGATTGTTATTTCATATCAGGTCAGTGTGGTATAATCCTGAGACACGCTAATGCGCTTCTCTTGAGCACATGTTTTGGGAATTCAACATCATTTGTACTAAATTCCAGAAATTCTATTATGCATTATATGATGAAGGTTCCAACAACAACACCAACAACAAGTCTAACATATTGTGGCTGGAGAGATGGTGCAGCATTTAAAAAAGCTTATTTGTTGAAAAGGACCAGGGTTTGCTTCTCAACACTCACAGGCGCATCACAGCAACCTGTTATTCCAGCTCTAGAGGATCAGAGGACCTCTTCTGGCCTCCATCGATATCTACACACACACACACACACACACACACACACACACACACACACACACTTTAAAATAAATCTTTGGGTGAAAAGTCTAACATCCAGAAATTTTGCAGAAAGCGTTTTGCTGAGAGTAATGTACTTCTGAGATGTTTCCTGGAGCACTGGAACGCCACATAGTGAACACTACAGGGTTCTCGCAGTCTCGCTCACAGAGGTCTGTGGGTGGGATTTTTCTGCATTGTGCTACATGTACTTTCCTCCCGGTGAATTCTGACTCATGTCTAACTCTTCATCACAACACATCGGGATGATTCCAGGAAACATGGCTGGACATCCACGTCCTGTTCAAGTGAACATCTCACAGCAGAGCTATTTCGTGAAGATGCGGGTATGCAATGAAGGCGGCATGGCTGTTCGGGTTACTGACATGGGCATGAGACACGTGCCCTGCGTATGGCTCAGAATACCTGCCTTGCGCGGGACTCCCTTTGTGCCAGAATTCTGATGCTCCTGGCCACTGAGATTTATCCAGGGATCAATACCTGACCTGAAGCAACCCCCTGCACCACCAGTGGCCTGCAGAGTGTCCGGCTGCTGGAGAACTGAGCCAGATAGGAGTGTACCATGCTGGTCAATGAGTGGCTAAACCAGAAAGAAGCGTGTTATGCTGATGAGTGACAGCTAAGCCAAAGAGGCAAGGGTTACACTGGTTAGGGACTTGCTAAGCCAGATAGGAATGTGTTACACTGGTTAGTGAGGAGTTAAGGCAGATAGATGTGTATTATTCTGATCAATGACTGCTACATGTATTCATCTTTTTGTTGTTGTTGTTGTTTTTTGTTTTTCGAGACAGGGTTTCTCTGTAGCTTTGGTTCCTGTCCTGGCACTAGCTCTTGTAGACCAGGCTGGTCTCGAACTCATAGAGATCCACCTGCCTCTGCCTCCCAAGTGCTGGGATTAAAGGCGTGTGCCACCACCACCCGACTACTTGTATTCATCTTCATGGTGGTAGCGGGAGGACTGGGATGTGATCCAGATACGCACAGCTCGTACCAGCTAACTCTCCGACATGGAGCTCTCCCTGAGAGCAGGCAACAGATAAGGGAGTAACAGCACCTACGTCTCAAAGAATACCAAGTGATCTTTTTTAAAAAAGAGAGAGTTAATCATTTTTTATTTTATGTGTAGGAGCATGTGCCTGCATGCGTATGTGTGCATCATGTGCATGCAGTGCCCATAGAGGCCCGAAAAAAAGCCTTGGATCCTCAGGAACTAGAGTTATACATGATTATGAATAGCCATGTGAGTCCTAGGAATTGAACCCAGGTCCTCCGGACGAGTGGCCAGTATTTTTAACCTGGACCCATCTCTCCAGCCCTGAAACCAATTGCTCTCAACCTAAGAGCTTCCACTGTAGGCTACAGGAGGCGCCAGGTGAGAACAGGGTGGGCCATTGTTTCCTGGCTTGGGTGCTACGACTACTGAATGTCTTCCTTTTAAGACACTATAAACCTTTTCACCAAACCCCCACAAAAAAAAAGGCAGTCTGAATAGCTCTGATACCTGAAACTTGAAAGCATCTAAATCAGGTATGGTGGTACACATTTGCAATCCAGGACTAAGGACTAAGGCAGGACGATCATGAGTTAAAGGTCTTCTGTGCTATGTAATGAGACCATGTCTAAGCAAGTAAATAGAAGTAAAACAATCTTACACAACTTCAAGTCATGAGAGAAAAGGTTAAAAATAAACTCCTAATTAGTTCTCTACACACATCTGTTATTCAGTCAACAATATGTCTATGTGACAGACACTTGTACTAATTAGGAGTTTAATAGTGAACAAAGGTGTTGTGATTCCTGCCTCCTGGTGCTACAGTCTGCAGGAATGTATAGGCTATGCATCCTGTGGACAAACTTTAATTTCACAGAGCTCAGAAGCTTGGGATCTGTACTCATCTGCTTTTTTTTTTAAATGTATTTGGTCTTTCAGACATATTACACCCACAACATATTATCGAGACTCGTGTGTTAGAATACTTCCACAATCACTACAAAATTTAGCCACGGACTTTCTAAAACTTAGCACTTTGAAACAAGGCAAGCAGCAGAAAGCAGCCTCAGTAAACGTGTAACTATTAACTAAACCATGGTCCCTCGGTAGCACTAGAAGTATAAAATATGATGAAATTTGCAGAAATCAATTACAAGCAGCTGATGACCTGTACGAGGCTAGCATTTTGTATCAATGGGAAAGTGCCACAGACAAATGAAAGGGAATCCAGAGAGTAATAAGTCTTCCTTCCTCATCCTAAGAATGAGATAAACTGAAAATTAATGGCATGGAATGCCCAAGATAAGAGGCTGAGAAAATAAAGAGATGGGTAATTTATTAAACCAGATTAAGGAAGATGGAGGAGATGGGATCTGATACTTGGTGAAATTGAAATGTCCAGGACCTGACATTGATGCATTCCAAGATGACCCTGCTGTGATTAAGGGGCCAAGCTAAAAATCTAAATGTTACATTTCTTTTTTTTTTTTTTTTTTTTTTTTTTTTTTTTTTTTGGTTTTTTGAGACAGGGTTTCTCTGTGGTTTTGGAGCCTGTCCTGGAACTAGCTCTTGTAGACCAGGCTGGTCTCGAACTCACAGTGATCCGCCTGCCTCTGCCTCCCGAGTGCTGGGATTAAAGGCGTGCGCCACCACCGCCCGGCCTAAATGTTACATTTCTTATACCAACAGAATTAAGAATGTTTTCCCCAGAGGAGATAAAGTAGCCCCAGGGGGTCGGGTTTCAGCACTCAGAGTGTTGAGGTCCAGCTTTGAAGAGTTGGGGTGCAGCATTGGAGGTTTGGGGTGCAGCACTAAGACGCTAAGTGGTTCATAGATGCTCAGAATCATTAGGTATTAATCTACTTGAACTTCAAGGAACTACAAATGTTTCAGTTATATTCTACCATTCAAAATTTGTACAGACTTTCTTTCTAAAACACCCAAATCCCTAAATGTGAGAACTCTTAATTGTTGCGTGAGACTTAATCTGGTTGCTACAGTAGCACCGTGGGGATTCTCTCTTGTTGCTCTTAATTAAATAGGTTGCAGTTTGGATGTCTGCATCGTTCTACACAGAGAACACAAACATTAGAGACGAGGACTGCTCACTTTAATTATGAAAATGTTATTTATAATTTTATAAAAGGACATTCAAAAAGTAAGGCGAATGAGTGAAATGTAAATCATAAAATGAAATCAAACTAGGTAGAGGCAAGTGTGGTGCACGTGCCTAATCCCAGCACTTGGGAGGCCGAAGCAGGAGGACTGAGGCAGGAGGGTCTCTGTGAGTTTGAGGCCAGCCTAGTCCACAAGAGCTAGTTCCAGGACAAGCTCCAAAGCTACTAATTAAATGGGCCTGCATTATACATGTGCCTAACCATTTAAGTTGTTCTTAGTAAATTAGTTCAATAAATTACACACAGCTTCTAAATAGAGTGCCCTGTATGACCCGACTAGTTTTCATTTTGATGCAGTCTCTTTACACACACAACATGGTGGCTCATGCCTGTAACCCCGAAGCTCAGGAGACTGGAGCAGGTCGCTGTGAATTTGGAGCCAGCCTGGGCTATACAGAGTATTCAAGGCCAGCTTGGGCTATACAGTGTATTTCAGGCCAGCCTTGGATTCAGTGTCCAGAACAAAACAGTATCAACAAAAAGAACTCGCTCCTCAGCACCCAACTCAAATATATAATGTAGAATTACAGTACTATGGGTATCAGTGTCTGGCCGCCGCTCCTCCTCCTGGTCTTCCTCCTCCTCTGTTTTATAAAATTCTCCTCACCCCTTTCTTTGTTTTTCTTTCTTGAAACAGTTTCATGTATTCTGTGCTGTTCTCAAACTCCTTATATAGCCAGAGATTACACTTCTGATCCCCCTTCCTCTACCTCTCAAGTGCTAGGATTACAGGCGATGCTCACTGCCATGTTTAGGGTAGGCAATGCTGGGCTAAAGCCCAGGGTTTTGTGTATGCTAAGCAAAGACTCGACTAGCTGAGTCACACCCTCTGCCCTTGCGTGGCCTTCTTAAGGCCTACCTCGATAGTCTTTGATATGAGATTGCTTAGAATTAAAGTAGGTATTAGCCTTTCTTCTTAGAGATCAAATAATTCATGGAAATTTGACGTGCATCTTTATTTCAAATGACTCAGAAAATCTAAAACACAGAGAAGACCAAAATAAACCATTAATGACACAAAAATGTCACTGTTTTACAACAGCACCAATGCCAAAACATTGGACAAGTTCCTACCACATGCCTTAAAATCTAATTCAGAAATACATTTTCTCTTGCCGGTCATGGTGGTGAATGCCTATAACCCCAGCACTAGAGAGGTAGAGATAGAAGGATTAAGAGTTCAGGATCAGCCTCCTCTACATAGTGAGTTCAAGACCAACTCACTAACATTTTCATGATGATCTGTCGCCAAGTTCACCTTCCTAGCCCCTGACCCTCCGATCATCCAGCTCTTGGAAGCAAAGGTTTTTTTTTTAATTATTATATTTAGGAGTATGAGGGCTGTAGGCATACTGGGCATGGGCTATATCATAGAGTTACACCATTAATCCAAAGAGACTTTTTCAGGTGGGGTTGTCAGACTGTGTCTCCCTGGGTGAGCTGAAGGGGGTCAAAATCATATACATCCTGGTGTGTTACAGGATACAACAGAGGATTCCCTGTGGGAACTGTCCCAGGCAAAGGCTCAAGGCCAACCATGATGGAGAAAACTTCGTGAAGAGGCATGGAGGACAGTTGGAAATGGGGTCTGGAAGACAGAGTGGTCTATATCACTTGGGGTCTCAGTGACAAGTAAGATGACTTTGACATTACGTGAGCTACTTATTTTGCAGAAGTCAGTTTAACTGCTATGCTGAAATTGGCCTCCAGGAGGGCAAGGACAAACCTAAAGGGCAGGTTAGTAGGCTGTGACTATTGTCTCCGAATGACCTAGTATGGCTTGGGCTGCCTTCCGCTTCTTACCCAAGCTAAAAACCTCAGTGAGCAATCCCAGTCATTCTTCTCCACCATTTACCCAGCCACCTCCCATCTGGGTTAGTCACTCTCCTGTTGCTGAGACCGAATACCCATGACAACATCCTAGGGGAGCAAAGGCTGATCTTGCTCACGCTTCTGTGGGTTTCCATCTGCCAGGCTGGAGGGTGTGGTGGAGCAGAACAAATCACCGTACAGAAACAAGATGCAGAGGAGGAAGGGAGTGGGGACCAGTCAGGCTCTTCAGAGGCATGCCCCCAGTGACCTACTTCTAGCTAGGCTTCCTAATGGCTCCTACACCTTGAAAACAATACCATTGTCTGGGTATTGAGTGTTCAACTCATAAGCAAGCCGAGGACAGTTCTTCAAACCATGACACCAGCTGTCTTCCAACCCACAAACCCCTGCTCCCACCCACTGCCTCGAAGCTATACAGAATCCTGTACTCAGACTTATCTGGACCACTGAGGCTTCCTAAATGGCTGTTCTGCTTCCTGTTTTCTGGTAGGCAAAGGTGTTTAGTAACAGAGGATCTGAAGCTGGGGTGTGTGTGTGTCTGTGTGTATGTGTGTGTGTGTGTATGTGTTATACACAGTCTGTAAGAGAGGCTTGATTTCGTTTTTGTTAACATAGAAACAAGGATTGAATTTCCTTTGATTGTGTATATATGTGCCAGACCATAACATATCAGCAGCACCTGTTGCCAGCAGGAATGATAGACATCCTCAAATCACAACGAAGTTGTTACTTTTATCCCAAGAAACTGCTTACTCTCCCTTGGAAATTACATTGGGTCTATGGCTGGATTTTTGTATGCTTATAATGGAGCTACTATCACAGGAAATGTTTCAGAGTTGGGCATGGTGGCCTGTGCCTATAACCCAGCTCTCAGGAGCTTGACACAGAGAGATGGAGAGCCAGAGGCCAGACTGCCCTACATGAGATCAGTACTGGTTACTTAGTGGGATTGTCTCAAAAAAAAAATTGTGTGTGTCTCAACATTTTTGTGTATCTTTAAAATTTTTTACATTGTGTGTGTGTGCGCACACACACGTGTGCAGGTATGCGGATGCATGCCACATTATGCCTGCAGATGTCGGAGGACAATTGTTAGTTCTTTTATGTGGTGGTTGGATTTAGGTAGGCTTGGGAACAAGCATCTTTAGCTGCTGAACCACCGCATCAGCCCTTTGTATATCTTTCTTTCATATGTCTTACTATATAGCTCTGGCTGGCCTGGAACTTTCTGTGTAGACCAGGCTGGACTCAAACTCGGAGAAATCTTCCTGCTTCTACCTCTCCTTTTCCCTCCCTAGTTTTGGGATTACAAGCATTTACCACCTGTAATCCAGATTGTGTTCATTTAATTTCTATGCATTTATTTACTTATCAGAGAGTCTCATGTAGCTTAGACTGGCTGTGAATTATTAATCCTCCTGCCTCTACCTCATAAGTGCTGGGATTGTTGGAGCATGCTGCCAGACTCATCTTGCATTTTGATTTATACATTTTAAAAATAATATCAGCTAACTACGGTGGCCAACACCTGTGATCTAAGTACTTGGGAGGTTGAGACAGGAGGATGGTCATGACTTGAAGGCCAAACTGGGCTACATTATGAATTCCAAGCCAGCTTGTGCTACTTAGCAGAATCTTATTTCAAAAAAGAAAAAATAATAATAAAGTTATATTCTGTGGAATTTGTGGACTTCACCAGTTTGTCAAAGGAACTCGAGTCCAGAAAAGACTAAAACTTTGTAAAAGTCATTTCAAATCTCTGCTGGCCTGATCTTATCACTGCCAGGTCTGAAGCTGCCTGGGTGCTTGTCAGTGTAGAGGATGCAAGCTCAGATTCTCTTGTTTTCTTGTGTGGACTCAGAAGCAAAGCCAGGGCCTCACACACTAGGCAAGAGCTCCGCCGCTAAGTCAAACTCCTGCTCTTAGACCATATTCCATTGTATAGCTACACAACATTCAAAAAACTATCCCGCTTTGTGGCCTAGGCTGATTCAAGTGATCTTCCCGCCTTAGCTTCCTAAATAGCCAGCATGGCTAGCAAACCCCCTTCCCCTCAAGGTTGCCAGGGATCTTCGTATCTGTGCTTAGTTTACTTCTTCTATTTGCTAGAAACTTTTCTCCTTTAAATAAGCCCTCATACAGTACTTCTTGGGTGTTCTTAACTCACAGCCTCTGATGGCTAAATCCCACAGTTCTCAATGTGAGTGCCCTTGCCAGAAGTCAAATGTGAAGAAAAAAAAAACACCTTATTCCAATTGCTTCTGAAACTCAGTAGATTTCAGCAGAGCCAGAGACGCTGTGTTAAGTCGTCAGTCAGAACTTGGCTCTTGTAGCTGCAGGAAAACAGAAATAAATGAAGACTATTCTGGCCACCTCAGATCCCTGTTGGCCCTTGGCCACTTTGTCCCTGTGGGTGTTCCTCATGTTTCCTGATCCAGCAAAGCCTATCCAACAATGGACAACTCCTGTTCTATCTTCCAGAGTTCTCCTCTGCTAGGAGTGCCCTCCCCCCTCCACCCACTTAGAATGAATTAGTCTCTGCCTCTCCTCTTTCTCCTCCTTCTCTACCTCCCCCTTCCTACATCCCATTATGCATGCCCTTTAACATCCTCTTTGGAGTCCTGGTTGACCTACTTGCCTTTGCTTGCTCAATAGTAACACCTCATGGAGAGAAACTCTCTTACATGCCTTCGAATCCCTAGAGGGTGTCAACAGATGCTTTAGTGGTGAGTGAAACCGAATTAAACTATGACCTTTTAGATAGTTGATTCGAGAATATGATTCAGTTCCTTTTGTGTGTGTGGTGTGTGCATGTGGGCTCATGTATTGTGTATGAGTGTTTATATACAAGCTTAAAAGTGTTTGTGGGCATGAGTGTGGGTATGTGTGTACATGTATATGTTCATGCATGTGGACACCAGAAGCTGATGTTGGTTGTCATCCTCCATTCCTTACCACTTTATGTATTGAGGTACAGTCTGTTGTTTGACCCAGAGCTCACCAATTTAGCAGGTCTAACTAGCTAGCTTGCTGCAGTGATCTCATCTCTATTCTCTGTGCTCTGTGATTACAGGCAGCTAAAAGTGCTTGACCAGCACTTATGTGGCAGCTGGGGGTCTGATCGCAGGTCCCCAGGCTTGCATGACAAGTGCCCCACCCACAAGAAATCTTCCCAACTCCCTGACTCACTTCTTTAGCTCATAAGGACACAATGGGCTACACCTCAGAATATTTTCCCTATCTTCGAATAGGCAATTCTATCTGCTTTATAAGTTAATTTTTATTTGCAAATCACAGACTAGAAGGAAGTTACTATTCATTGGATGCAAACACCCACTGTTTGTTTGAGACAGGGTTTCTCTGTGTAACAGTTCTGACTGTCCTCAACTTGTTTTGTAGACCAGGCTGGCCTCAAACTCACAGAGATCCGACTGCCTCTGCCTCCTGAGTCCTGACAATAAAAGATGTGTTTGTTTGTTTTTGAGAAAATCTCAAAGTCCAGGAAGGCTTCCTACTGATAACGTAGTCAAAATGACTTTCAGCTTCCTGATTCTCTTGATTACCTCCCAAGTGCTGGGATCGCAGGTCTGTGCTACCATATCTACTTTATACATTGCTAAACCCAGAGCTTTGTGTGCGCTAGGCAAACACTTCACCACCTAAAATACACCCCAAGTCTCAGGAACACCATGTTATAAAAAGGTTCCTATAACTTGTTTAAATAAAGATTTGAGCCAGGTGGCAGTGGCACACACATTTAATCCCAGTACTTGGGAAGCAGAGGCAGGTGGGTCTCTGTGAGTTTGAGGACAGCCTGGTCTACAAGAGCTAGTTCCAGGACAGCTAAGACTGTTTCACAGAGAAACCCTGTCTTGAAAACCAAAAAAGAAAAAGAAAAAAGAAAAGAAAATCAACAAAGAACAAAGCATGGGCAATGGTGTAGCTCAGTGTGTTTGTAGCCCTGGATTCAGTCTCCTGTACTAAAGAAAACGTAGGCAAAGACTTGACTAGAAACTTAGAAAAGGAAACTTTTTACAGCATTAAAAGAAAAGACAAGAAGAAAAAAGAATGAGGAAAACAACTTAGTGAGGATCATCCAGCCTTACAAATACCTCAGAAAATACAAAAGAAGGTTGAAAAAACCCAAAAGGCTAAAATTATGAATATTGATAACATCAAATATTTTCAAGGATGTAGAATCCATACCTGCAGGGATGTGTAAAAGGATGCTATGTTTTTGGAAAACTACCTGTTAGTTTCTGCTTTAGTTAAACCTGTCTCTGCTTTATCACCCAACAATTCTATTTAATGCTGAGAATCAAACCCACAGTCCCAGACATTCTGGGCAAGCATTCTACTACTGAGCCACATTGCCAGCCTCATTTTTTTTCTTTTTAGTTTGACACAGGATTTCACTAAGTTGCCCAGGTCAGGCTTGAATTCCGTAGTTCAGCCAAGCCTTGAACTAGGAATCCTTCTGCATCAGCTTCCTTAACAGTTGCAATTAGAGGCCTGCACTTAGGGGCCTGAATCAGCAATTCTATTATTTGTCATCAAAAGAACTAAATACACCTGTCCTCTCATTTGTATAATATTGTGTCCACAGCTTTATTTAAACTATATGAAAGTTGAAATAATCAATTCTATCAGAAAACAAATGATAGTAAATTTACAGAGAAAAAACCACTACACCATAATTTAAAAAAATAAATGCCTTGAGGGTAGTGCTACACTTCTGTAATTCATCACTCAAGAGGCAGAGGCAGGAGAATCAAGAGTTTAAGGTCAGCCTGAGCAATCTAGTAAAACCACACTCAACACACCAGGAGCTGAAGATTTAGCTCAGTCCTAATGCTCTTACCCAGCATGCACAGGACACTGGGGTGGATCTCTGAACGGCACAAACAAGCAAATGAACAACCGCAGGAGGATTGATCAAATCCAAGAAGATAAAGAAATCTTACAAAGACTGAGGAAAAGCCAAACACAGGAAGAATGATAAGAAAAGGGAGCAAGTTGGGGCAGAGAGAGACAAATGTCAGATATTTTCTTCCATATGTGAAATCTACATTTAATACAAATATATATTTATATGAAAGAAGATCAGAGACTATCTGGAGGAGGGAAGGGTACAAAGGAGAGTGATGGTGATGAATAAACGTACATGATACGGAGCTGGAGAGATGGCTCAGAGGTTAAGAGCACTGGCTGTTCTTCCAGGGGTCCTGAGCTCAAGTTCTGGCAACCCACATGGTGGCTCACAACCCTCTATAATGAGAACTGATACCCTCTTCTGTCATATGAAGGCACTGCATACGTAATAATAAATAAATCTTTTTTTAAAAAAAAATTATACATATGTCTGCAAAAGTCTTAGTGGCGTACATTTTCTATTTTCTATGCCAGATAAAAATGATGACCTTCCAGACATGAAAGAGTTCTAGTCTATGACTCTTTTTATATAAAAGTTAAGCAAAATCCTGTCTAAAAGATGTTCCTAGAAGTCATATCAGGGGACCATTCTTTCAGGACCCAGAATGAAAAGCACACAAAGGGGCTCTCATGGATACAGAGTGTGTTCTGTCGTTTATCTAGATAGTGGCAATTTAGATATAGAATGTGGACTGACATTTAATCACTTTGCTATTAGATGTTATTACTAGTACAACAACAGAATAAGTAAACAAACCAGCAGCAGTGGTCATGGTTTTGGAGATTCGTGTGTAGCAAAATGTGGGGGAAGGATTTTGATGTAGTCCAACACAAATTGCCATTTGACCTAGTGGAAAGAAGAAAGTTATTCTTGGATGGGTAAAACAGGGGAGTGAAAACAAAAGTATTTTTGAAAATAGAAGCACTGTATAAATGTGGAGCATTAGCAGAAACATTCCCTGGCCTGGGGTGAACAAGAGCCTGCTTAAACCCAAAGGCTCACTCCCTAAGCACAGTGGTAGGATGGCCTCCTACAGTGAGCCAATAGCAGCTTTTCCTATCTACCTTTTATTTCCTTTTTCTTGTCTATACCTTCATACTGTTTGTGTCTGGGGCTGAAAAGAACGGTATTCTTGTTGCTGTCAGGTAGGACATGGGAAGATGAGGTGCAACCTTGGGCCAGGGGGAGAGGGGCTCTCCTTGCGTGGCCTCCAGGTTTCAAATGCTCATGTCCTTACATAGCAAATCTTTCTGTTTTGATTTAGTTCTTTTTTTTTGGCAGAGAAAGTGGGTATTTATTTAGTGGGTTATGAAGGGAAAGGGGGAAAGGGGAGGAGGGGGAAGAGCAGAGAGAGAGAAAGAGAAACAGAGAGTAGGGGAGAGGAGAGGAGAAGCTACCTCTTTGGGAGAGAGATGGAAAACCTTGGTTTGGTTCTTCTTTTTCTTTTTTCTTTTTTCAGTTTTTTGAGACAGGGTTTCTCTGTAGTTTTGGAGCCTGTCCTGGAACTAGCTCTTGTAGACCAGGCTGGCCTCGAACTCACAAAGATCCGCCTGTCTCTGCCTTCTGGGATTAAAAGCACGTGCCACCACCGCCTGGCTTTGGTTTGGTTCTTTAAGATAAAGTCTTACTATGTCATCTGAGACAGCCTTAAACTCAATATTCTTCTGTCTCTGCTGCTTGAGTTCTGGGGTTACAAGTGTGTCCCACTATGCCAGACTTTTTTTAAACAAACAAACAAACAAACATGTTTTGGGGGGAATTGAATTTATGTCCTTGTGCTTTACAAATTAAGCTAACTCCTTACTCCTGAGATGTGTACTCTTATTTCCCCTTTCTGTATCAGTCTGATTTAGTATTGTCAGAATCTGAAAGACACTGGAGGCATCAGCAGCAATTGGGTTTTGCATTCTCTTTGTTTCTTAGAATAGTCAGCTCTAGAGCAAGTTTTTCTAACCAAATGTGACACCATAGGCATGAGGCTTTCTAACACACAACTGTCTCTTTTTTGATACTCGGAATAAGTACATTCTCTCAATGTACAAATCTAAAATTTAGATTTCTTAAGTTTCTTTTCCTTTCTTTCTTTTCTCCCTCTCTCCCTCCCTCCCTTCCTTCATTCTTTATTTCCTTCCTTCCTCCTCCTCCCCCACTCTCTCTCTGTGCTCCCCCCCCTTTCTCTGGTATTGGAGATCAAGCCAGGGCCCTGTGCGTGCCAGAGAATTATTCTACACTGAGTTATGCCCTAAGACCTAAAGTTTAGATTCACAAATTAACTGTGAGTGGAAGACCAGCATAGATGCTTATTCTCCTTTCTCAGATGATGCCGAGATCTACTGCCAACTTGAGCAGTAGACGGGTCCATTTGAAGAAAGGCTTCAGCAACTTCTGGGTACTTGGGCAGTTAAACATCAGGAAACACCTTCATAGGTGGTCCTCTGTGAGTGAGGCACCCTTAAAGTATTCCCTTTTCTTAATCAAATGTTTTCAGATTAATTTAATTTTCCATGCCCCTGAGCCTGGGATAGGTATGATCTAGCTAATTATTGAAATTTCCTCCAGGTGTTTCCCCTGTTGTCCTGATGAAACTTGGTTGACTTCCTTTTAATAGGCACTCACCACTTCTAAAATCACACTGTTTTTAGCTCCTACTTTGTATGAGCACTTTTGATCAAGTGATAAGTTTTTCAAGGCTTTCTTTCCTTTCTGTCTTTCGCCACCAGTCTCACTATGAATCTGGTGAAAGGTATCTAGGTATAGTCATGACATAGTCTGAATACTAGGCCATTTTGAAATATCTTCTGCTAAATTGATTTGTTTGCCACTTTAAAGCTCAACTATCCACAAAATCTAGGACATGGAAAAGATGTCAACAAATTCATTGCCTCATTGTAATATTAATTGCTCCTGGCAGCCCGATTCCTTGCAGAGTCCTTGTTCCCATCTGAAGGCCTCAGAGGCCGATGTTCAACTCTCTATATTCTCATAGGATGTTCTGGTCTTCTGAGCTCCCTCCAAAATCACATGTCAATCTGAGTTTGCAGCATTCTAGAGTATGGCTATCCCATTCCTCCAAACACCCCCAAACAGCAACAACCCCACTTCTGGTACCAGTTTTCTCTATTAGTTATTTTTCCATAGCCATGACCAAAACTCCAGAGAACATCTTAAGGAGGGAGACATCCACTTTGGATCGCAGTTTCAGAGGGTTCAGCGCATGGTGGCTTGGTCCCACCCTCTTGGCAGGAGCATATAACAGAGAAGATTCTTCAACTCATGACAGACAGACACTGAACAGAGAGAGAGACAGGAGGGGTCAGGAAAAGATACCCTTGAGGGTCTGTTCCCAGGGACCCATTTCCCTCAATTATCATCTCCCACCTCCTAAAGTTTCCAGAAACTTTCAAAATAGCACCAACCACATGGATATAGGCCCCTAACACATGGACCTTTCATAGAATGTTTTACATTCAAACCACAGCAGTAGCTTTCAGTCCGGTGCACAGTAGGATTCATGGTTCCTTCAAAAACAAACAAATAGGCCTCGTGACTGGTCCTACCATTATACATATTTACCTAGAGCACGTTCGAGGAAATGATATCGAGCAAACTTCAGTCCCAAATGATTATAGTTTCTAAAGACAATTGAACAGTGTTTATTGCAATAATGTACACCATTATAATTGGATGCTGGGGGCTGAATCAAGGGCTGTGTGTGTGCTAAGCACAATCATTGAAAGCTGACCATTTTATAACCATCCAAGAGAGATCAGTTTGGATGGGAGTAGATGCTAACCCAGAGGGGATGTTCACATGAAGAACAGGGTATTTGTATAACTTTGCTGGATCTATGGAATACTTAAAGGCTTCAAGGGAATAAGGAGCAGATACACAAAGAATCACATAACATCCTACAATAGAGAACAACAGATACCCTGTGCTTTATCTTTGACTTTCTGAGGACATAAAACTACCCATCCAATTCAAGAACATGTGAAATCACTGGCCCATAATCTTCAAAAGTGTCAATGTCGCAAGTGATAAGAATCAGTTAATATTCCAAGTGAAGGGTGGAAAAGAGACATGATCAAAAGCAACATTGGTGGGAGGAAAAAAAATGATCATTTGGGCAACTGACAAAATTGAAACGACATATGAACTGTAGTTTATTTATTTATTTATTTTGGTTTTTCGAGACAAGGTTTCTCTGTGGCTTTGGAGCCTGTCCTGGAACTAGCTCTGTAGACCAGGCTGGTCTCGAACTCACAGAGATCCGCCTGCCTCTGCCTCCCAAGTGCTGGGATTAAAGGCGTGCGCCACCATCGCCCGGCTGAACTGTAGTTTATATGAAAACAATCAGTTGCTATAAAAAGTTCTAGGATTTCATGCTAATGTGGCATGTAAAAGAATGTATTTGATGCTAGGGAGCTATCTCAGTGGGAAAAGTGCTTGCCATGCAAATGTGAGGACCCAAGTTCAGGTCTCCAGAAGCATGTTAAGAGCTGAGCACAGCTGAGAGAGACACTACCCTTCCAACACTGGCGGGTGGCGGTCCCTGGGTTGGCACACCAGCCAGTCTAACTGAAATATGGAGCTCCAGGTTCAGCGAGATGAAATGAGAGGGCACACCCCCTCGCACACACAGAGGAATTTCCTTACAGAAGATTAGACTGAGGGACCATATACTTTCCATCTACTTTCA
Organism: Microtus pennsylvanicus; assembly: GCF_037038515.1. Taxonomy (NCBI): domain Eukaryota; kingdom Metazoa; phylum Chordata; class Mammalia; order Rodentia; family Cricetidae; genus Microtus; species Microtus pennsylvanicus. Next base: position 45,874,055 of record NC_134581.1, read on the forward strand.
AGTTACTCAAAAGCAAACAAATAAACAAACTGAAATGCAGTGACCATATGGGAGGAGAATCAAACCAGGGCATTTTACCAACCAACCCGTGTGCCGTTTATAGATGAGCCCCTGAGTGCAGGCTTGTCACCTATTAAAATCTTGTCCTGAATCCACTCTCTTTCCATACCACAACAACCCTGTTACCAGAGGTTGATGTTAAGGGAGGCTCAGGGATTTTTTTTTCTTTCAAGAAAGGAGAAAGGGGGGCTGGAGAGATGGCTCAGTGGTTAAGAGCACTGGCTGCTCTTCCAGAGGTCCTGAGTTCAAATCCCAGCAACCACATGGTGGCTCACAACCATCTGTAATGAGATCTGGCGCCCTCCTCTGGCGTGTGGGCATACATGGAGGCAGAACGTTGTATACATAATAAAGAAATAAATCTTTAAAAAAAAAAGAAAGAAAGAAAGGAGAAAGGGTGGTACAAGCCTTTAATCCTAGTCTTCCTGAGGCAGGTGCAGGGACCAGCAGTTCAAGGTCAGCCTGGTCTGTGGAGGGAATTCCAGGACAGTTAGGTCTACACAGAGAAACCGGTCTTGAAAAACCAAAACAAACAAACAAGCAAACAAACAAACAGACCAAGAGACAACAGCAACAAAAAGAAGCAGCAAGGAGAATCGAGTTGTCCTGGGGAAAAAAAAAATTGCTGTGCATATTAATTTAGAATGGTCATTAAATAGGACAAAGTGAATGAACAAAGCAAAGGAAAGAAAGGTTAAGTGAGCCCCTTCCAGCGTGTGAGTTATGTTTTATGTGAACCGACTCAGAGACTGTTCAGAGGGAAAGACTCCGGCCACCTTCCATGACAAGTACGAAACTTTAGAACAACCCTGGGGTCTGGGAGCTGAAGCAGAATTCTGAAAACTGTCAATTACAGGGGGGGAAGTCAACCACAAACATGCAGAGGTTGGGTTTGTTTGTTTATTTGTTTGGTGTGTGGTTCTTTTTTTCTATTTTCTTTTCTGAGGCACAGTCTCACTACTGGCCTGGAAACCTGAAATCCTCCTGCTTCAGCTGTGTTGGGATGAAAGGCATTGGACACCGAATCCTGTAACAAAGCTGGTGGCATTTTCCATCTTGATCAGGTTCTTTAATCCCTTTACCTCTGCAGCTGATCACTTTCATCCATTCCGACTCTCATTTTCTTACCCCCATCACCCGCTGCAGGTCCCATTTCCTCTAGACTCCTACCGACCAGGCGTCCACCGCAGCAGCCAGGGTCTGTGCTGTGGAAGAGAGCTGGGGGGCCTGAGAGCTGAGATCGGAGCCTGCAGGACAGCAGCCTACGCTATAAAGAGAGCAAGGCTTCCACGGGGAAGCCCAGAGGGAGGCTGATTAAAAGAGATCTACTCCTCAGGGAGCCCTGCCCTGCCTGCAGTGCAGAAGGCCCTTGACTGTCCTAGCCTAGCTCTCCCAAAATAGTTCAGACCTGGCTCCCCTAGGGCAGTGGTTCTCAACCTTCCTAATGCTGCGACCCTTTAATACAGTTCCTCACGTTGTGGTGACCCCAACCATAAAACTATATTTGTTGATATTTTGTTACTGTTGTGAATCATAATGTAAATATCTGATATGCAAGATATCTGTTATGTGGCTCCTGTAAAAAGTAAAAAGATCATCCCCCCGCCCCCACACACACACAGGGCTGCAACCCACAGGTTGAGAACCATTGTGCTAAGGACTCTGGGTGTTTTGTTGTTGTTTTCAAGGTAATGGTGTTGAATTTTATACCCTGATACTTGTGTTGACGAGCTGATAGCCACCCCACAGGACTGCAAATGCCCAGAGCTACAGAAATGCTACTTATGGGGTGCCTCACTGTATTGCTGGCACTGATCCCAAAGAGAGGCAGCATTAAAGTGTCCTCAAGTGCCAAGACCCAGTGGGACGGTTGACAGTTAGTGCTGAAAACTGCAGCTGTCAAGTCTCCTCTCCTCCCCTCCCCTCTCCTCTCTCTCCTCCTTTCCCTTTCTCCTCCTCTTCCTTCCCTTTCTCTCTTTTCCGTTCCTCTCTTTCCATTCTCCCCCCTCTCCTTCCTTTTTTCCATCCTTCCCTCCTTTTTCCCTCCCTCCCTTCCTTTTCTCTTTTCTTAGACTGTCCCTCAGGAAGCTCCAAAACTGAACCAAGATTATGAATGAATAAAAGGATTTTATTCTCGGAAACTAGAGGGTCCCTCATGTAACAAATACCCACATCCAGTTTTCAGATGCATTTTCTACAAAAAGTTTAGTCGAAGTCTCTCCCCCCCGCCCCCCCAGCCAGGCTTATCACAGCTAGTCTGGAGGCTGGGGCTCGAGGATCACAAGATCAAGGCCTGCCGGAGTCCTTGGAGTGAGTTCAAGGCCAGCTTTGGCTCTCAAAGAAGACAAAAGATGCTTGTGACAGCTGGGAACATAGCTTATCAGTAGAGTGCCTGCCTAGCAAGCACAGTGCCCTAGATTCAATTCCCAGCATCCCCCCACTGGAAAAAAAAACATTTTTCAGTAACACAGGAGGCTACTGAAGGAGGCTCTGGAGCCCATGACCAGCTTGAACTATTGTGCTGGTGAGGCGGGTCATGTTACTTGGGAATAACCTTTGAAACCGTATTGCAACAACCAGAGAACACAGATACTGAGAATGTTCTAGGGCTCTGAGTGTCTCTTGTGAAGGAGATCTGGCAGGAGGCTGGGATTGCAGGAGGCCAACATGCTGCTTTTAAAGCTCCAGGTGAGGACTGGGACAGGACACACTGCTGCAGGCAGAGCCACCTACAAGTCCATTAGGGGACCGGGACAGGACACGCTGCTGCAGGCAGAACCACCTACAAGTCCATTAGGGGACCGGGACAGGACACGCTGCTGCAGGCAGAGCCACCTACAAGTCCATTAGGGGACCGGGACAGGACACACAGCTGCAGGTGGAAGCACCTGCAAGTCCATTAGGGGACCGGGACAGGACACACAGCTGCAGGCAGAACCACCTGCAAGTCCATTAGGGGACCGGGACAGGACACACAGCTTCAGGCAGAACCACCTACAAGTCATCCTGTTGAAAGCCTCTCTCCTTCTCTTTTTCTCTCTCTCTCATTCATTCATTCTTTCTTCCTTTTTAAAATTTCTTTATTCTATGTTTCTTTTACACCATGTATCTTGATCTCTGAGCCTTCATTTCCCCATCCCTTTGCATCTGCCCTCCACCCATGTACCCCCCCCAAATAAAACAAAATTTAAGACCAAAAAAAATTAAGATAGAAAGGAAAAAAATAAAAATCTCATCATGGAAGCTGCACTGTGACACAGCGAGTCATGCTGTAAACCCCTTTGTCCATATGTCCCGCAAGTGTTCATTGCAAAGTCACTGATCTGGTTCGAGGTCTCTGGTTTCTGTTGTGCTATCTCTATAGATGCTGGGCCCTCACTGGGACTCTTTGGGTATCCTGTTGTTGCCCTGTGTTGTGGAGATCCTGCAGTTTTGGGGCTGCAGGTCAGGCCCCCTTCACATGCTCTAGCAGATCCTAGACAGGGTGGATGCTGGAGCAGGCCAAGTCATAACCTTGGGTCTGGGCCTGAGCAGTTGTAGGGCTGGTCTGCCAGATGTGAAATGGGGACAGCTCTCCCATGCTCACAACTTCGGGCCTAGCACGCCTGCACTCACAGGGTCAGCTCTACTGTGCTGCCCTGGTGATGTGCAGGGCTTGAGAGTCTCTTTCTTTTCCAAGATTCTGGGTCTCTATGTGAGCCAGTACCAGTTTGGCTCCTAAGGGCATTGGTTTTGTGAGCCATTCTTCTAGATACTGGGCTATGCATATTGAGCATTTCAAGACTTTGAATTCCCTGGACAATTTCTGTTTGTGCCCTCTGTCTCCTGAGAAAATGCAGACTTTAAAACGCTGGTGACTTGGTAACATTCTAAAAGCCTTCACTGATCTGGGAGTGGTGGCTTACGCCTGTAATCCAATCATTTGGGAGGCTGAGACAAGAGAATTTCCTTGAGATCAAGGCCAGCCTAGGCTATATATTGAGTTCCAGCTTTGGCTACATTAGGAGTTTCTGTTTCAAAAGTCAATACAACGGCCAGAGAGTGGTCATACACAAAGAAATTCTGTCTCAAAAAAACAAAGCAAACAACAACTACAAAACCAAAAGCAAAATAAAAAAATCAATACAACTTCTACTACTAATAATAATCAGGAAGAGAGGAGGAGGGGAAAAGCAAGAAGGATGTCAGAGAAGGAAGAAAGGAAGAAGAGAAGGAAGAAAAATTCCTCCTGAAAAATCAACCTGTAGGGCCAGGCGGTGGTGCACAGGCCTTTGATTTAAGCAGCAGAGGCAGGTGGATCTTTGTGAGTTCGAGGCCATCACTAGTTCCAGGACAGGCTCCAAAGCTACAGAGAGACCCTGTCTTGAAAAACAAAAAACAACAACAAAAAAAATCAACCTGTAGGATTCACCCTAGAGATTCATACAATAAAACCTCTGGGTACATCCTTTTGAACTTCCTCAGAAGGAGCAAATTTTCATCTGTTTGTTCAGTTATAATTGTTGCCCAACAATCCATTCCAAGGCATATCTGCTTTTTTTTTTTTAACCACTATACTAACAAGGATCCAAGGCATATCTGTATAAGAGAATGTTTTTTTTGTTTTGTGTTATTTCTTTAGTATATTCTTATCAATTCTTCAAAAATTTTCCCATTATAATTTTTATAAAGCACACCCTGATCACACTTACTTCCCACACCTCCCAGGTCCATTCTCCCATGCTTGTGCCCCCTCCAACACACTAAGTCCAATTTGTATTGCCCATATACTCATGTTCAAACTCCCAGTGGCCAGTCGCTCAAAGAAAACTGAGTCCTTCCCCGCCCACCACCAGAAGCCATCGCTGTGAAGAGCTACACCTCAGCATTTCTATCACAATTTCAAAAGCTTCCTGTCTAAACTGTTTCTTTTGTGTGGGGGGGTGGAGTGGGAAGAGGTTGTCACAGAATTCTTCAATGTCTCTCACTCTCAGATATGAGTCTTCAGCAAAAGAAGCTTTCCTGTCCACAGCAGCTGGTGACAGTACCATGGACTTCCACATGGTTTCCAGAGGCAGCTTGGAACACTGACGTCAACCTCGTCCCTGGGAGCAGCCCAGATCATGGACATGGACATGGAGTATCCTCCCTGTTCTGTGCTGGAATAGTGGCTTGTTTTGCATGCATTTTTTATATATACAGTCTTGTTGTAGAGCTCAGGTCGGTCTCAAGTGAGTAACCCTCCTACTTCTGCCTCCTGATTCTGGGGTAACACACACGTACCACCGTTCCCAACAAAAGATTGATTGAATCTCGTGTCCTCACAGATTCTGCATTAGGAAGTCTGACAGGGAAGAAAGGCAATGGCCCAACTCTGTTTGGTGAGATCTGGGTCCTCCACCAGGAAGAAGGTGCGCGAAACAGAGGCTCAAAGCTGGAATCCACTGCCTCACCCATGTATCTGGCACTTGATGGCTGGACACATCTACTCACGGTCTCTCAGTGGAGTCTCTATTCAGAACTATTTGGACTTCCAAGCATAGCAGCTGGCTTCCAAGAACCAGCGTCCCCAGAGATGAGGGCCAGAGGCATGTGAGATATTTCTGTCCAGGCTCGAGGTCTCATGTTAAAATCGGAATGTGGGGTGAGATGACATATCGCAGTCCTCTTTGGAAGACCATAATAAACAGCAGTAGATTTGGCTTTCAGAAACAGCTAAAATTCCTTGGGAGTTAAGCTTGATAAAGAAGAGAGGGGAGTGAAGCTGTTTGAACTTCTTAGTAGAAACTAAGAGTTCTAGGCCGAGGACGTGGTTCGGGTGGAAGAGTGCTTGCCTGGGGCACACAAGGCCCTGGGTTGAATCCACGGTACTGCAGAGACCAGGCCTGTTGGCACACGCCTGTAATCCCAGGGAGGGGTGGGGATGTGCTCCAGGCTAACAAGATCCTGTCTCAAAACAAACAAACCAGACAGAACATCCACACCCACACCCACAAAACATTTTTGACCAAGTGTGTGCTCCAGTGGTGACCGTGGCCACTTTGAATTGGCCCTGTAACGGACCCGTATTCCCCTCAGGAGCACTTGAAGAGCCGCCTGGCGGACTGGCCCATTCATGCAGGAGAAAGTAGCCATGTCTCTAATCAAGAGTCTCTAGACTGGGTGGATTTTATTGATGGGATATTTTTGTAGAGATGAGATATTATCCATAAACTGGGGTTGGGTTGGGTTATCTTCGACACTCGCCTCTTGGAGACAGGGTCTCACGTAGCCTAGCCTTCCCAGACTGGTCTTGAACTCACTATATAACATTGATGATGCCCTTTATCCTTTGAGTGCTGGGATTATAGGTAGGTACCACCACACACGTGCGGTCCTGGGGAAGGAACTCGGGGTCTTTTTAGGCAGGTACCGTCCTGAGTTATGTCCAAGTAGGTCCCACTTTTGTTGTTGCTAATGTTGTCCATTTGCTTTTTGAGACAGGGTTTCTCTGTGTAGCCCTGGGTGTCCTGGAACTGACTCTGTAGACCAGGCTGGCTTGGAACTCACAGAGATCCGATTGCCTCTGCCTCCTGACTGCTGGGATTAAGGTGTGTGCACTACTGTCTGGCTTACCCAACTCTCTTTTCTCTCCTCTGTCCTCTCCCTCAAATCCCCTTCTGAGACAGGATCTCTACAGCGCAGGCTGGCCTTGCGCCAAGCTGGATTTGGAAGACTGGCAATTCTCCCACTATAGCTTTAAGGTTTTTTACTTGTATTTGTGTGTGGAGGGTGTGTGTCTGTAAACACATGTGTACATGGGACTAAACATGTATATGTAACCTGATAGGTCAACCATTGTTTATTTTTCTCTATTTCCACTTTATATTTTTACATTTTTATTTATTATTATTTTTTTAAATTTTCGAGTCAGGGTCTCACTATGTAGCATCGACAGGCCTGGAACTCACACTGTTGTATTTCTATTTCCTGGTCCACACACCACTATTGCTCAGCCAGTTTACTTTTAGTCAGAGTTTATTGGCAGGCTGTGCTGCCTGCCCAGAGAGCTCCAGAAATCCTCTGGTCTCTGCTGGACCAGCATGAGGGTTAAAGGCACGAGCTACAATCCTTGGCTTTCACCTGCCGGGGCAGTGAACGCAGATCCTCATCTTTATGCGGCACACACTACTGATGGAACCATCTCCCCAGGCCCTGTTACAGTCCCTGTTACAGTGTTGAGTGCTGAGATCACAGGCATGCCACACCATAGCTGACTCAAATGCTTTCTAATGGGGTTTCCTAAAACTTTATTCTGCAAAATATTCGTTCCTGGAGATGGGAAGTTCTCTTCCTGTTGCAATATGAAATATTTCCACACTAGCCCAGAACGGAGTATAATAAAGGCTAATTTATAAGGGGGTAAACTCACAGAATTAGTAGCAATCTGCAGTCCTCTGTGTGTGCTGGGAACTGGAACTGGATCCAGTAACCAAAGGGCTCGCGCCCTCCCCTACATCTGCATACGCAATACACGAGACCATGCCCGCTAGCATCCCACAAACCATTGGCTGAAGGAGTTCCCACAGCATCTTCCCAGATACAACTAATTACAAATTCAGCTGAGAATGAAAACATCTCCACAAAGGAAACACATCTGTGGAGCTGCGCTTGCCCCAGCTCTGTGGCACAGCAAGGAATTTGTCGGGGAGCTTCAACTCTAGAAGGAAAGCACGGAGCAAAGGTGTTTGATGTTTGAACCCAGAAGCCAAAGACTCCTCTTTCAAAGAGATCTTGCTGCTGTCTCTTGGAACAGGGGAGAACACTGCTGTGCAGTCTCATCCTTAAAGAAAGACCTAGAACTGATCACGGCAGCTGCTGTGCAGCTGATTTGCTGTTGGCTCTGCGTTCATTTTTAATTTCTGATTAAGCTGGTACCAGCTGATCTGATTCATTTGGGGACTTCAAGGCCGCCTGGGGCCGTTTGATAAAGGCTCATTAATATAACACAATTGTGTTGCCCAGGTTTCCAGGCTGCTTTCACAAACATGAAAGGCAATCTGGGGTATAAATGGTAAAAGGAACCGCTGAGCTGGAAGAAACCTGAGAGATTATCTCCTTCATTGTAAGGATGAAAACTGAGGCTGAGCTTCTGTTGGGCGACTTCCCCAAGAAAACACTCGTCAGTGCCAGCTAAACCAGCACCCGGTGCCAAGCGCACTTTACCTGACGTGGCTCTTCCAAACAGGAACGGTGCGACTGTGTGTCCCGGGCAAAATCTAGATCCTTAGGCGGCAGAAGCAAAGCTCTATGGTTTTAGATGTTTTTTTAAAATTATTTTTAATTATCTGTGTATGTGGGAGATGGTATATGCACGTGAGCGCAGGTGTTCATAGAGGCCAGAGATGTTGGGTCCCCTGGAGCTGGACCTATAGGTGGTTGAGAGCCAACTGATGCAGGTGCTGGGAATTGAACTTGAGTCCTCTGTAAGAGCAGTGTGTGCTCTTAACCACCGAGCTGTCTCTCCAGCACCAGAAGCAGGATTGCATCAGTTCTTAAGGGCTAGATCTTTTAGATGCTCTACAAATTGTTTCTGGCCCCCCCCCCAGCCTCTGCTTTCTCGTCTATAAACAGTATTGATTCTGTACCCAGCTGACTTGTGGAGTAATCCTAAGGGTCAAATGAGGTAATGCTTTGGAAATACTTTAAATAAACTTTGTGGTTCTGGGGATGAACCAGGTGGAGCGCTTGCCTAGCAGGCTCAAAGCCCTGGGATGAAAGATGGGTGAGGTGGTGTGTGGCTGTTGAGGCAAGAGGATCAAAAGTTGAAGATCATCCTCCTGAACACAGGGAGTTCAAGGCCAACATGGACAACGTGAACTCCTCTCAAAAAAAAAAAAAACTCACAAAGTAGCCATTTTCTTTTTCTCTCCCTTTGTCAAGGACACACAATGAATAATTGAGAGCAAACCCTCAAAGCACTTGCTCAAGGACTCTTGGAGATAAAACAAGCACCCACAGCTATCTCCCTACTGGGCTTACTAGTTGAAGGACCAGATGTTTGGTGTTGAGAGGCCAGTTAGAGAGGCCAGCCACAAACGTTTGAGGAGGGCGAGGCTACAAACAGGGAGGGGCTCCTATACCCCAGGTCTGTGCACAGAGAAGTTGTAAGCCAAGCAAAGCTGTATCTGAACAAACACACCTTATCTTGCTTTGGTGAGGAACACACCTTCATAATAACCCAGAGCTGTGTGAATGTAATATCCTCAGAATTTCACACACACACACACACACACACACACACACACACACACACACACACACACGGCATCACAGAAAGAATCAAACCTGGTCCCAGGCCCAGGCGTCTGGCCCCTGCTCATAGCCCACGGGTGCACTTTTCATCTGTGGACACTGGCTGCATTACGCTGGCAGTTTCTCCAGGAACTGGCCATCTCAGTTCACATATTCAAACTGGATCTCCACATTCCCTTTGAAAAATCCATACCAGTCCATCCTTCAGACCAGGAGGTGTGTACTAGAAAGGTGGAGCCCAGGAAAAATGCTAACTGGCTCCCGCTGCAGCCTCAGGACTGCCTTGATTCCAAGGAATTCGAAGGCTCAAAAAGAGTATTACAACAGCGGTCTAGATTCAGGGACTTAGATTTCAAAGCAGGTCTCTTATCTGCCATTTCACTGTCCTGTCGTCCTGACTTTACCAAGAGAGGCAAGGCCAGTGGAAGGACAATCAGGATATAAAATAAACACACAGAGCTGGGGAGATTGCTCCGGAAGTTAAGAGAAGAGCACTTGCTGTTCTGCCAGAGGACCTGAGTTCAATTTCCACTACCCACATGGAAGATCACAACCATTTGTAACCCAGCCTCTTAAGAGCTTGGATTACAAGCCCACCTGTCAAACAGAATAGATTCTTGTTCTTAGAGAGTGCTAAGAAGCAAAAGGGTAGACTTCCTTGCTGAGCAGTTCTCCCGCAGATGCTGATAGCATCTGCACCTGGCCTATCAGGTAGTCATGTGTACCCTCACTTCTGGTTCTAAATCAGTTGAAGGACAGTCTCAAGAACCTACTAGGAACCCCAGCTTTACCAGTGAGAGCAGAGAGTACAGCTTGACCTGGTGACCAGGGGACAGGCATCAGTCAGCATTCTACCATCTTGCTCTTCCCTATCGAAGAGGAGATGCGGAAGGGTGTGGGCCTCCCAGGGAGGCTGTGGGTCTCAGTCATCTCTGTCTGGCACATGGGAACAAAACCAGAGAGGGCAAGGTGCAGACAGACTCAGCAAGAGAGAGTGAGTGGACAATGGACCTTCACCCCATCTGTCCCCAACATGGGTCACTCCTCCCCAAGGGCCAGAGCCCAGAGCAGCTTTTGTTACTTTACTGAAGGACAAAGTGTGAGCAGAAGTCACTTCAGGGCCAATGGTGGCAGAAGAGATGAGTGTGTCTTTCCCACTCAGAACATTGCAGACCAGGGGTTCCTGGAAGCTAGATTTCCAAATGGACTCCACTTTTTACAAGAATGGGGCCAGCTGCCATCCACTCCATGTGGCTCTGGGTGGGTGAATGAGGTGACAGAGAGGACAAATGTAATTTACAAACTGAGCTGTGGGGGACTGGAGAGATGGCTCAGCGGTTAAGAGCATTGCCTGCTCTTCCAAAGGTCCTGAGTTCAATTCCCAGCAACCGCATGGTGGCTCACAACCATCTGTAATGGGGTCTTCTTCTGGCCTGCAGGCATATACACAGACAGTACATTGTATACATAATAAATAAATAAATATAAATTAAAAAAACAAAAACAAACAAACAAACAAAAAAACAAACAAACTGAGCTGTGGCAACTGGAACTCTTGATAACCAGTTTTGAAAAGTAGCCAAGCACTTCCTACTGGGAGTCCCACACAATGGGACTGGAGAGAAGAAAGTGATATTTGTGTGTATGTGTGTGTTTTGTGTGTGTGTGTGTGTGTGTGTATGTAGGCCAGAGGTCAACCTTGAGTGTCATTTTTGAGGTGATGTTTACCTTAGGTTTTGAGACAGGGTCTCTCATAGACCCAGAGCTCACTATTAGACCATCAAGCCTTAGGGATTATTCTGTATCCACTGCCTCAGTGCTGGGGTCTCAAGCATGCAGTACCATATCTGGCTTTTTTCTTTTTAACGTGGATCCTGGGTATCAAAGGCAGGTCCTCATGCTCATGCAGCAAGCATTTTAGCGACAAGCCCATCTCTCCACCCCTCCTCTCCACCCCCGAAGTGAAAGGACAGAATGAAAACATGTGTCCCTCCTGGGACTGTAAGTCAGAGAGAAGAGCTTGGGGTTGGTTGGGGTACCTAAGGTTGTGCTGGAGTTTTGGCAGAAGTGTGAAAATACCTTCTCTCTGGCCTCCCTTTCCCCGAAGCTTCCTGTACGCCTGTCCCATCTTCCTTGTCTTTCCATCTGAACTAAGTCAGACTCAGGCATCCCTTCATCCCTTCACATGTAGCTCATGGGTAGACGGAGGAGAAAATGTAATTAATTAAAATAGCCAACGGTGACGTCAGACTCCTAGGTCTCCTAAGACACCAAAGACACTTTTGTGCTTTGAAAGAACAGAGTGCTTATGGGAATAAGCTCAGTGGTTTACGCTCCAGGCAGAATTCTGAAGCTGTTTGTCTGGGGACGGGAGATAGGTCTGTTCTCAGCCCTCACAGACAATACAGCCTTCTGTGGAAGAGTGAGCGGGGAAGAGCCAGTCACAGACTCGGCAGAGGTCAAGCATGGAGACATAGAGATGACCACTGATGGTGTAGGATGAGGTCACTGGTTACTTCAGGAGCTAGGGAGAACTGTCAATGATGAATGATACCATGTGGATGTGGTTTAGCAAGGAGTTTGGGGTGTTTGTCTCCTAAAGCCCGAGCTGATGTAACAGCCTAGAGGGAATATATTACTTATATTATTCCATACTTACTGAAATAATAGGATATTGCTTCTGAGAAATCAGAAAAAAAATTTTAGAACACTGAACATTAAAAAAAAAAAAAGACAAGGTCTGTTTTTCCCAGGCTCACCTTGAACTTGCTGTGTGGCTGAGGCTGGCCTTGAACTCCTGCTCTATTGCTTCTATCTCTTGAATGCTGGGATTACAGGAGGCAAATGCCATCAAGTTTAGCTATACCCTGGACATGCAGCTGCTGAGCTTGCTTCTTTTTTCCAAGCAAACCTTTAGTCTTTAACTAAGGAAAAGTTAGCCTGTCCCTTGCTGCCAACTCATGGACACCTGGCCCTTCTGCTGATGTAAGCACTTGGACAGTCTAGCCAAGCACGTGGTCCCTTCCTCGCCCCAGGCAATCCCTCCCCTTCACCACACTGCTTCCTTACTCTTCTCTCCTCACCTCTACTCTAGGTTCTCCTCCACCTTTCCAGCAAGGCTCCCTCTGCCCCTCAGAATAGTGCACATCCTTCCAAGCTGGCTCAAGATTCCAGAACTTTAAGTCCAGGACCCCTACTCCTGATTCCTGAACTCTCAGGTTCTATCACCTTTTTGATCTATCTATATATCTATTTGTATCTATCTATCTATCTATCTATCTATCTATCTATCTATCTATCTTCACCATCGTCATCATTTTATTTGTACAATACTAGGGTCTGACCTTTAGGCTCTTGAGCATTTGAGGCAAGGGCTCTCTCAATGAGCTACAGCCCGAGACTTCTTTTCACTCTTTGAGACAGAGTTTCACTTGGTTGCCCAGGCTGATCTTGAACCCATTCTGTAGCTCAGACAGGCTTTGAACTTGTAATCCTCCTGCCTCATCCTTCCCAAATATCTGAGATTATACCCTGTGCCACCAGGTCTGTCTGAACTTGCAATAGAATAACAACGCTCACGGTAACGATCATGACTGTAAGAATGAGGCCTTAATGTTGGGATATTACAAAGAATCGCAACAACATGCTATTGCATTTGAGTGTTACAGGATTGTAACATAAGATAAGGGTTTAGTATGATTACTGCCTAAAAATAAAAAAAAATAAAAAAACAATGAAAATGTTCAACATGGAAGCCGAGGTCCAGAAAGAATAAATTTGTTTCAGAAGACGGCAAGGTACCTGTGGTGGTTTGAAAGAAAATGGCCCCCAAAGGGAGAGGCACTTTTAGAAGGTATGGCCTTGTTGAAGTAGGTGTGGCCTTGTTGAAGGAAGTATGTCACTGTGGGGGCGGGCTTTGAGATCTCGTTTGCTTAAGGTTCACTCAGTGTAACATTCAGAACAATTCCTGCTGCCTGCAAGCCAAGATGTAGGACTCTCAGCTACCTCTCCAGCAGCATGTCTGCCTGCATGTCCCCATGTCCCACCATGATGATAATGGACTGAACCTCTGAACTGTAAGCCAGCTACCCCAGTTACATGCTTTCCTTTATATGAGTTATTATGGTCGTGGTGTTTCTTCACAGCAGTAGAAACTCTAATTAAGACAGCCCCTTTCCATTTTGATCTCTTGGGCTTATGGACAGCTATGTAAGTGGCCAAACACATGACAAACTACTTAAATCATCTAAGGGCTTTGTTTTCACACCTTAACTAGGCAGTTCTCTGTAGATGACAAACAACATCGTTTTGCAATGTCACAAGTTTGAACACACCCGGTAGTTTCTGATTAACTGGGGTGTTACAGAAGCCAGGTGTGGTGGTACGTGCCTGCAATCCCAGCTAGCTACTTAGGAGACCGGGACAGACGGACAAGACTGAGTTCCATGGTGAATTTGAGAACATCCTGAGTAAGTTAGCAAGACCTTGTCTCAAGCCCACGTGTGTTCACACAACCCCCCTTGCAGGGTTTTTAAGTCTTTTCCATTGCTAATTTGGCTCTCTAGTAAGATCACGGGTTTCTTCAGGGCAGGAAACCTCTACTAGGGTTTTTATTTTGTTTGTATTTTTCTCAGCTTCTAGACTCGTAGCAAATGTGTAATTGGGGCTTAGGAAGTGCCACATCAAGCTGGGGGTGAAGTTCAGTGGGAGGGCATCCCTCCTGCACGAAGGAGGGCTGGGTTACACCAGCAATGAAGGAGGAGGACCCTGTGCAAGCATGAGTGTGGAAGAATGCACTCCTGGGTGAGTCCACTCACCTCATTTGGGTGTTGAAGGGAATGGAGAGTGTAGAGACTTCAAAGGACTCTTTGAGATGGAAGCTTCATTACTAATTTCAAAAGTTCTTCAGTGTTGGAATCCAGACAGGTAGGAACAAAGCGTCTCCCCATCAGATGCACATGGTGATAATGAAGAAGGCTTACTGGGAAGGTTGGCTATCCTGCTGCTAATTTATTTATCCAAGGGGGAACTGAAGAGCAGGGCTTTCTCTTTCCTGGGGTTTAGCTGGAAAGAGATGGCTTGTGGGTTGTCAGCCTAGCCCTGCTGTTGATCCCTGGACAAGAGGAAAGAGAGGTCCCTGAACTTGTTCCAAGTCCCGTTCCTAAAGGTGAAGCTACTGACATCACTGTGCAGACAGTGGGGACAGATTGAGAATGGACTGACTGTGTGTCTTAGGGATGCTGGAGCTGACATCACTGTGCAGATAGCCAGAACAGATTGAGAATGGACTGACTGTGTGTCTTAGGGATGCTGGAGCTGACATCACTGTGCAGACAGAGGGACAGATTGAGAATGGACTGACTGTGTGTCCTCGGGATGCTGGAGCTGACATCACTGTGCAGACAGTGGGACAGATTGAGAATGGACTGATTGTGTGTCCTAGGGATGCTGGAGCTGACATCACTGTGCAGACAGAGGGACAGATTGAGAATGGACTGACTGTGTGTCCTAGGGATGCTGGAGCTGACATCACTGTGCAGACAGCGGGACAGATTGAGAATGGACTGACTGTGTGTCCTAGGGATGCTGGAGCTGACATCACTGTGCAGACAGTGGGGACAGATTGAGAATGGACTGACTGTGTGTCCTCGGGATGCTGGAGCTGACATCACTGTGCAGACAGCGGGACAGATTGAGAATGGACTGACTGTGTGTCTTAGGGATGCTGGAGCTGACATCACTGTGCAGACAGAGGGACAGATTGAGAATGGACTGACTGTGTCCTCGGGATGCTGGAGCTGACATCACTGTGCGGACAGAGGGACAGATTGAGAATGGACTGACTGTGTGTCCTCGGGATGCTGGAGCTGACATCACTGTGCAGACAGAGGGACAGATTGAGAATGGACTGACTGTGTGTCTTAGGGATGCTGGAGCTGACATCACTGTGCAGACAGTGGGACAGATTGAGAATGGCCTGACTGTGTGTCTTAGGGATGCTGGAGCTGACATCACTGTGCAGACAGCGGGACAGATTGAGAATGGACTGACTGTGTGTCCTAGGGATGCTGGAGCTGACATCACTGTGCAGACAGCGGGACAGATTGAGAATGGACTGACTGTGTGTCCTAGGGATGCTGGAGCTGACATCACTGTGCAGACAGTGGGGACAGATTGAGAATGGACTGATTGTGTGTCCTAGGGATGCTGGAGCTGACATCACTGTGCAGACAGTGGGACAGATTGAGAATGGACTGACCGTGTGTCTTAGGGATGTTGGAGCTGACATCACTGTGCAGACAGCGGGACAGATTGAGAATGGACTGACTGTGTGTCTTAGGGATGTTGGAGCTGACATCACTGTGCAGACAGTGGGACAGATTGAGAATGGACTGACTGTGTGTCTTAGGGATGCTGGAGCTGACATCACTGTGCAGACAGTGGGACAGATTGAGAATGGACTGACTGTGTGTCTTAGGGATGCTGGAGCTGACATCACTGTGCAGACAGTGGGACAGATTGAGAATGGACTGACTGTGTGTCCTAGGGATGTTGGAGCTGACATCACTGTGCAGACAGTGGGACAGATTGAGAATGGACTGACTGTGTGTCTTAGGGATGCTGGAGCTGACATCACTGTGCAGACAGTGGGACAGATTGAGAATGGACTGACTGTGTGTCTTAGGGATGCTGGAGCTGACATCACTGTGCAGACAGTGGGACAGATTGAGAATGGACTGACTGTGTGTCTTAGGGATGCTGGAGCTGACATCACTGTGCAGACAGCGGGACAGATTGAGAATGGACTGACTGTGTGTCTTAGGGATGCTGGAGCTGACATCACTGTGCAGACAGTGGGACAGATTGAGAATGGACTGACTGTGTGTCTTAGGGATGCTGGAGCTGACATCACTGTGCAGACAGTGGGACAGATTGAGAATGGACTGACTGTGTGTCTTAGGGATGCTGGAGCTGACATCACTGTGCAGACAGTGGGGACAGATTGAGAATGGACTGATTGTGTGTCCTAGGGATGCTGGAGCTGACATCACTGTGCAGACAGCGGGACAGATTGAGAATGGACTGACTGTGTGTCTTAGGGATGCTGGAGCTGACATCACTGTGCAGACAGCGGGACAGATTGAGAATGGACTGACTGTGTGTCCTCGGGATGCTGGAGCTGACATCACTGTGCAGACAGTGGGACAGATTGAGAATGGACTGACTGTGTGTCCTCGGGATGCTGGAGCTGACATCACTGTGCAGACAGTGGGACAGATTGAGAATGGACTGACTGTGTGTCTTAGGGATGTTGGAGCTGACATCACTGTGCAGACAGTGGGGACAGATTGAGAATGGACTGACTGTGTGTCCTCGGGATGCTGGAGCTGACATCACTGTGCAGACAGTGGGAACAGATTGAGAATGGACTGACTGTGTGTCTTAGGGATGCTGGAGCTGACATCACTGTGCAGACAGTGGGGACAGATTGAGAATGGACTGACTGTGTGTCCTCGGGATGCTGGAGCTGACATCACTGTGCAGACAGTGGGACAGATTGAGAATGGACTGACTGTGTGTCTTAGGGATGCTGGAGCTGACATCACTGTGCAGACAGTGGGGACAGATTGAGAATGGACTGACTGTGTGTCTTAGGGATGCTGGAGCTGACATCACTGTGCAGACAGCGGGACAGATTGAGAATGGACTGACTGTGTGTCCTAGGGATGCTGGAGCTGACATCACTGTGCAGACAGCCAGAACAGATTGAGAATGGACTGACTGTGTGTCTTAGGGATGCTGGAGCTGACATCACTGTGCAGACAGAGGGACAGATTGAGAATGGACTGACTGTGTGTCTTAGGGATGCTGGAGCTGACATCACTGTGCAGACAGCGGGACAGATTGAGAATGGACTGACTGTGTGTCCTCGGGATGCTGGAGCTGACATCACTGTGCAGACAGTGGGACAGATTGAGAATGGACTGACTGTGTGTCTTAGGGATGCTGGAGCTGACATCACTGTGCAGACAGCGGGACAGATTGAGAATGGACTGACTGTGTGTCCTAGGGATGCTGGAGCTGACATCACTGTGCAGACAGTGGGGACAGATTGAGAATGGACTGACTGTGTGTCCTCGGGATGCTGGAGCTGACATCACTGTGCAGACAGTGGGGACAGATTGAGAATGGACTGACTCTGTGACTTAGGGATGCTGGAGCTGACATCACTGTGCAGACAGCCAGAACAGATTGAGAATGGACTGACTGTGTGTCCTAGGGATGCTGGAGCTGACATCACTGTGCAGACAGCGGGAACAGATTGAGAATGGACTGACTGTGTGTCCTAGGGATGCTGGAGCTGACATCACTGTGCAGACAGCGGGACAGATTGAGAATGGACTGACTGTGTGTCTTAGGGATGCTGGAGCTGACATCACTGTGCAGACAGTGGGAACAGATTGAGAATGGACTGACTCTGTGTCTTAGGGATGCTGGAGCTGACATCACTGTGCAGACAGCGGGACAGATTGAGAATGGACTGACTGTGTGTCCTAGGGATGCTGGAGCTGACATCACTGTGCAGACAGTGGGGACAGATTGAGAATGGACTGACTGTGTGTCCTCGGGATGCTGGAGCTGACATCACTGTGCAGACAGCGGGAACAGATTGAGAATGGACTGACTGTGTGTCTTAGGGATGCTGGAGCTGACATCACTGTGCAGACAGCCAGAACAGATTGAGAATGGACTGACTGTGTGTCTTAGGGATGCTGGAGCTGACATCACTGTGCAGACAGTGGGACAGATTGAGAATGGACTGACTGTGTGTCCTAGGGATGCTGAAGCTGACATCACTGTGCAGACAGCGGGACAGATTGAGAATGGACTGACTGTGTGTCCTCGGGATGCTGCAGCTGACATCACTGTGCAGACAGTGGGACAGATTGAGAATGGACTGACTGTGTGTCCTAGGGATGCTGGAGCTGACATCACTGTGCAGACAGCGGGACAGATTGAGAATGGACTGACTGTGTGTCTTAGGGATGCTGGAGCTGACATCACTGTGCAGACAGCCAGAACAGATTGAGAATGGACTGACTGTGTGTCTTAGGGATGCTGGAGCTGACATCACTGTGCAGACAGTGGGAACAGATTGAGAATGGACTGACTGTGTGTCTTAGGGATGCTGGAGCTGACATCACTGTGCAGACAGCCAGAACAGATTGAGAATGGACTGACTGTGTGTCTTAGGGATGCTGGAGCTGACATCACTGTGCAGACAGCCAGAACAGATTGAGAATGGACTGACTGTGTGTCTTAGGGATGCTGGAGCTGACATCACTGTGCAGACAGTGGGAACAGATTGAGAATGGACTGACTGTGTGTCTTAGGGATGCTGGAGCTGACATCACTGTGCAGACAGCCAGAACAGATTGAGAATGGACTGACTGTGTGTCTTAGGGATGCTGGAGCTGACATCACTGTGCAGACAGCCAGAACAGATTGAGAATGGACTGACTGTGTGTCTTAGGGATGCTGGAGCTGACATCACTGTGCAGACAGTGGGAACAGATTGAGAATGGACTGACTGTGTGTCCTAGGGATGCTGGAGCTGACATCACTGTGCAGACAGTGGGGACAGATTGAGAATGGACTGACTGTGTGTCCTAGGGATGCTGGAGCTGACATCACTGTGCAGACAGCCAGAACAGATTGAGAATGGACTGACTCTGTGTCTTAGGGATGCTGGAGCTGACATCACTGTGCAGACAGCGGGACAGATTGAGAATGGACTGACTGTGTGTCTTAGGGATGCTGGAGCTGACATCACTGTGCAGACAGCGGGACAGATTGAGAATGGACTGACTGTGTGTCTTAGGGATGCTGGAGCTGACATCACTGTGCAGACAGTGGGACAGATTGAGAATGGACTGACTGTGTGTCTTAGGGATGCTGGAGCTGACATCACTGTGCAGACAGCGGGACAGATTGAGAATGGACTGACTGTGTGTCCTAGGGATGCTGGAGCTGACATCACTGTGCAGACAGCGGGACAGATTGAGAATGGACTGACTGTGTGTCTTAGGGATGCTGGAGCTGACATCACTGTGCAGACAGTGGGGACAGATTGAGAATGGACTGACTGTGTGTCCTCGGGATGCTGAAGCTGCTGGGTGGTGTATCCACTTGCTTTTTGCCACATAAACTTGTGTCCTCCAATGAGGCTATGCAATCTTCTGATGGCATCAGGGAGCTTTGTGATGATTTGCATTTGTAAACATAATGGATGGAACATTAAAATTTCAGTACTTGGAGTATCGATCACTGTGCAAAAGGATTAATTTGAACCCCATTCTATGTTGAGTATATAAGCATGCCAGCAAGATTTCAGAGGCAAAATTACCAGTGGATGCTTCCTAGTCCCCAGATCACCTTTAATAAACATGTAACCACTACTTTGCTTCTAACTAAGACATCAAATGTTCCTGAGAACTTGACCTTCTCTGGAGGGAAATCAATCAAACTATGAAAAGCAATGAATGCCCTGAATAAGCACAAGAGCTGGGGAAATAAATATATTTGTGATGACAAGGATTATTTCATTTTCCAGAATTTTCTCCCTCCTATACATCAGACTAGGAAGTCTTAGAGAGAGAAAGTTTAAAAAGTAGTTTGAAATTCTAAGTCCAAGGGGTGGGGGCATGTAGCTCGGCATAATGGTGTTTGTCTAGTGTGAATGAGGCTGGGGGTCTGATCCCCAGCATTCACAAACTGGGCGTGATGGTTTATGATCCCAGTACTGGGGAGGTAGAAGCAGGAGGATCTGAAATTCAAGGTTATCTTTGGCTCCATAGAGAGTTCAAGGCCAGCCTGGGCTACGTGGGACCCTACCGTCAATATAAAATGATAAATTCTAAGTATGAAAATGTTTCTTGTATACATAGTAAGGTATAAAATCATATCAGACAGTCAGAGAAGCAATCAGAAACTATATCTTAAGCAAGAGAGACCAAAAAATGGCAGATGTATGGAATGGGGCCTGTTATGTAGTCTGAGTTCATGCAACTGGTCTCTGAGGGTAAAATAGCAAGCTTTTCAGTAATGTTAGTTACATGCCTAGTGTTATCTCAAGCAATTTAAACATATTGAGATATTTAATTGTCAACTCGATAAGTTAGATTTTATTCTATTTGTTTCATAAATAAAGGAATCATGACCCAGATCAGTTTAGAAATTTATCCAAAGTCACACAACCAGCACTGAAAATATAGTCTCAAGGAATCCAGAGGCAAGGTTATCTAGCCCAGCGTGACCTTCAACTCACAACAATCCTCCTGCTTCAGTCCTGGAATTATATGTATACACTATCATGTTCTGCAAGGCTGTGGTCTTAACCATATAGAATCTCAAGTTTCGATATGACCACTGATAATAATAACAACAACAACAATAATAATTTTAGTTTTTTTCTTATGTTAAAATCCAAGGTAAAAGTTGGGATATTAATGAGATACATGCTTGCAGACCCCTGATCACAGTTCTATAGCAAGCCATATCCACAATCCCATCTTATTATGTCTTGGATTGTGACTGACAGGCAGGGGGCTGGTTCTGGAAGGTTCTGAAAGTTGACTATCAGCTCACAGCTCATCTAAGTAATTCTCCACATATAGATTACTTAATGAGCTGTGGAGACAAACCCTCCACTCCAGGCACCAACACCTGCTCCAAAGCCATCTGAAGCCTGTGCCCTGCAGAATGGCTTCTGCGGAGGTCTTTGGCCACTCCTGTAACTGGCCCAGCCAAACTTTCTCTGTGAGACTTCTCATGTGAAAGTAGTGCAACTAGGAGGAGTGGGCACTCTGTGGTAGCAGAGGCTAGACTAGCTGGGGGGGCAGGGCATCTGCTGGCTGGTGGGAGGGGGTAAAATGATGAGATATCAGCTTTGCAGACTTGATGGCTACAGAGCCCATGGGTGACAGGGCTGTGTGGCATCTTGAACCAACCCAAGTGACATTGTCTATGAAGATGGCAGTGAGAATGTGGAGATGTTCTTGTGTCTTCTTGAAGAGCCCACAGACCCTTAGGAGCAAGTCCTATCCTCCAAGAGGGCTGTCACCGTTTCCTGTTCTGTGATAAAATGTCTAGACAAGATGCAGCAGGGGTGGGGGAGTGTTTTAATGCATAATTCCAGGTTCCAGCCCGGGATTGAAGTCATGGGATCAGAGACTTGAAGCAGGGAGTCACGTCACAGTCGCAGGCAAGAGCAAAACCAAGCATTTACTGCTCAGCTCTCTTTCCTCTGCTCCTGTATAGTTCAGGGTCACAAACCGGGGAACAATGCCATACACTCTAGGGCTGGCTCTCCCCACATCAGCGAAGGCAGTCATGACAAGCCAGCAGACATGCACACAGGACACCTGCTCATCTAGACAGTATCTCGCTGAGACTTTTCCCAGGCAATTCTACTTGTGCCAAGTTGACAGTCGAAGCTGGCCATGGTAAGAGCCTTTCTGTAGCTGGCAATAAAAAAGAACTGAGCAACCCAGGCACTGCGATCCCCTTCTCGATTTCACCTACTCTCGAACAGAGCCAACTCTGTCTGCCAGCCTTCATTCCCAACCTACCTCTACTGCGAGCCCCTCATACCTCCTACAGAGGCCTACAAGGAGCTCCCAGTAGGACTCACTTTAGAAACAGAATTTGCTTAAAAAACAAAACATTCTGATGAAGGATTTTCAATGAGTTCTAGGCTCATTTGCAAAAAGAAAAACCTTTAAAATTTTTGATTAGTATGCTATTACTGCTGATTGGAATCAGAACATATGGAAATTTCCAAGCTGGGTTTCAGCAAAAGTGCTTGCATAACGGGGACATGGGGCTGAAAAATAGCGACCATGATTTATGAACACACGGATTCCTTGGGGTCTGCTTTACCTTGGTGAGGTGTCATTCATCAACCTTGATGGCCCCTCAAATTCCATGTCAAAACACACCAATCTTCTGCATGGAGAGAGGCTTAGAATAATGGAGTGTTACCCACCTTTCTGCTCATACTTAAACTATGAATGCTGTTTCCAGGAATAACAAACACTTAAAAAAATTACTCAGGGGTCCCATTGGCACAAAACCATGTTCTTAGCAACATGAAGCCCGGGTTAAAACTGCGCCACAAAAATAAATTATTTATGAGCTAGGAGGACACTGGGGCCCTGGATCTACAAGACAATATTAGGTCATCTCCATCCTTTTTCCTCTTGCCTCTCCAGCCATCCTCTGCCAGTGCCCACCGCGCTGGCTGCTCTGCAAGATCCTGCTGCCTGGAGCCCCTCTCAGCCTCTCCTCACACAGTGGTTTCTGTTGGTTCTTTACATCATCCCGGATGGTTGAATTCAGTCTATTGGAAAAAAGCCCTTACTATTTACATTCTCCTTTCTTCGCATCCCTTCTTTCCCTTCCCCTACCCCTCTTCCTCTCTTGTCCTAGAACTCAATCTGTAGTCCAGAATGGCTGCAAACTCTTGTTAATCCTCCTGCCTCAGGCTCCCGAGTGCTGAGATTCCAGGCATTAGCTTCCTAACAGTGGTTCAGACAGAGGCTCTCCAGCATGCTGCTGGGATTCCCATCTTTGACTAACCACAGTTTTCCTGTGCCCTGATGTTCCACATCTGCATCCCTGAGAATTTTCCCGAAACTTCTATCAGCCCAGTGATCCCAAGAAAGCAGATTTTATGGCAGGTCCTGCTGTTTCACAAGCATCTGAGTATCGCATACTCTGCTGTCTCAGGTGCCTCTGTGAGCACGCTGTTGTTCTAGCTTTGTGATATCAGCCTGAGTAATCTCCCCGTGGGACTCCTACCTTCCCCATGCTCTTAGACCTGGTCATACATTATATGCTTCCATTTAGGCTTCCTGAGAATTAGACACCGACCATTCCCGTGAAAACAGAGAAACAGAGGTCAACTCTTAGAGTTTCTCTCACAGCCCATGAGACAATGCCAGCTGCTGAGGGCCTTGACTTCATGTTTAACCCCCAGACAGCTGCTGCTTGTCAGCATTGAGTCGTCCACCAGGCTGCATGAGACACAGGGTAGGTTGTGGCTATGAAGCTGGCTAGGGGCGTTTCCACAATAGGGAGCTCCCGGCTCAGGCCCATTTCAGAGAGCCTCTGAAAAGGCAAGGGAAACACTTTCCTTTCTCGCCAGAAACGTTCCTGAAGGAAAGGACCTCACGGATGAGGCGGGGAATCCTAACTCATTCACAGGCCCTGGTCTTCTTGAGACACAGCACGGGGGATGGAAGCTCAAGTTATTGACTCACCCGGAAAGGAAAGCACAGCCACCTGTTATGACTCACGCGGGCCGTCTGTCAATGGTTTCCAGGTTTGCCCTCCAGTTAAGAAGCTGAGCTTAAGGACAGAGATGGTCTAGTTGAGCCTGTCGGGTAACAGGTGTTCAGACCCTGAGTCCATGAAGTCACTCCCAGCATGGGGACTTTGTCTGAAGATGAATTCTGATTTTTGAAAGTGGTTAGGTCAGGGACTGGGGACGCAGCTTCGCTGGTAGTGCCTAGCAAGCACACAGCCCTGGGCTCAATCCTCACCGCTGGCTAACCAGGCATAGAGGCAGGAGGATTCCAAAGTTCAAGAGAGGTCAGCTGCTCAACCCTCAGGGTTCTCTCTTTCTCTTTCTCTCTCTGTCTCTGTCTCTGTCTCTCTCTGTCCCTGTCTCTCTCTCCACACACACACATACACACCCCAACACACACATATATTTTATGTATTAAATATATTTAAAATTATATATGAATAATATAAATAATATATCATTTGTGTATATGATATATTGTATGTAATTTTATTTTATTTTATTTTTGGTTTTTCGAGACAGGGTTTCTCTGTGGCTTTGGAACCTGTCCTGGAACTAGCTCTGTAGACCAGGCTGGTCTCGAACTCACAGAGATCTGCCTGCCTCTGCCTTCCAAGTGCTGGGATTAAAGGCGTGAGCCACCATCGTCCGGCTATTGTATGTAATTTTAAAATTAAAAAAAACAAAAATTACTGAACTGTGCTGTGGAGTCTGAACATAAGCGAGTCACTTCATGTTGTTACAGGAATAAACAGGAACTTAGGTGACAGAATCAGTGGTTCAGTGGTCATTCAGCCTCTGGTCAGAGCAGTCCCATGACTTTGACCTGCAGACTAAGATACTATCAGATAAAGCACAGCTGGGGAGAGGTTGAGTAAGGTGGAAGCTGGGGGAGTGGGCAAATAGAAGTCTGAAAGAGGAGCCTGCCGCTGAGAGTTCTTGGAAACGTGGAAACAGCCCTCCTCCCTCCAGCCTGAGGGGCATCCTGAGGGGCTTTAACCAGGCACCTGGACTCTGGAATGAGAGAACCGCGAGCTGAGTTTTACCTGTCCCCGTCCCGGTGTGGCAGCAACAGGGAAGTGGCAATATGTCCAGTCCAGAAGCCAGCCCTCAGTTTATGTGGAAGATTTTGGAGAGGTCAGCTTGTTCTTAGGCCAATGTCAACCCCCAAACCTGGACTGAGTTTGAGTTAGACTCTTGAATGGACTGTTTTCTATCGGGCCTTAGAACTGGCTGAGTGCAGTGCCCAGGACAGCAACTCCAGCTAGGTAAAGGGTGGAAGGAAGCATGAGGAATTCAGACGTAGCCGGGCGGAGGTGGCGCAGGCCTTTAATCCCAGCACCCGGAAGGCAGAGGCAGGCAGATCTCTGTGAGTTCGAGACCAGCCTGGTCTACAAGAGCTAGTTCCAGGACAGGCTCCAAAACCACAGAGAAGTCCAATTGCTTTTCGGGCTGAGGGGGGGGGACTTAATTGGGAGAGGGGGAGGGAAATGGGAGGCGGTGGCGGGGAAGAGACAGAAATCTTTAATAAATAAATAAATTTTAAAAAAAGAATAAAAAAAAACCCACAGAGAAACCCTGTCTCGAAAAACTAAAAAAAAAAAAAAAAAAAAAAAAAAAAAAGGAATTCAGACGTGAGGCCGGCAGCCTGGGCTACAAAGCAAGACAAGTATTAAAAAAAAAAAATCCAAGGGGTTGGAGAGATGGCTCAGCGCCCAGGTCACATCGCTCACAAGAATATGTAACTACAGCTCCAGGAGATCCATTGCTCTCTTTTGGTCTCTACTGCACTTGCGTGGCGCACCCCTGCAGACACACACACACACACACACACACACACACACACACACACACAGACCCATAGACACACAGACAGACACAGAGCTGCTGAGTTAAGGGGTCACATAACTTTGTAATCAAAATTGATTTTGTGGTATTTCTTTTTTGAATCAAAGCCAGTCTCTGTTTGTCTCTATGCATTTTTTTTTTTTTTTGCGGGGACGTTCGAGACAGGGTTTCGCTGTAGTTTTAGAGCCTGTCCAGGAACTAGACCAGGCTGGCCTCGAACTCACAGAGATCTACCTGCCTCTAGAACCTCCCGAGTGCTGGGATTAAAGGTGTGTGCCACCACCGCCCTGCCCCTGTTGTTCTCTTAAGAGAAAATACGATTGTTACTGACTGGGAACAAACTAAAGTTACTTTCTAGGTCAGCACATGGGCTGAGGGAGTCTTGTGGCGATACACACTTGCTTGCTATTTCTGTACCGGAACAGAACTCTCAAAACAGAGTGTGGTGTTCACATCTACAGACCCAGCTGCTGTGGAGGCTGAGGCTGGGAGAGCATTTTCAGGAATTCGCAGCCAGCCTGGGCAGTATAGTGAGCACCTGTCTCGATGGAAAAGTCATCTTTCCTTCCCTCTGGATTTTGAGACAGGCTGGCCTCAGATTCAGTCTGTAGTTAAGACTGGTCTTGAATTCCTGATCCTCCTGCCTCCACCATCTTCGTGCTAGGACTGTAGGCGTGTGTCGCCGTACTCAGAGTCTTCATTCTGTTTTGGGGAGAGAAATCACTACCTCCCCCAATCTCCAAAGACCTTTTGTGTACAGCACACCTGCTTCAGCACACCTGCTTCAGTATACACCCCAATTTTGTGACAATGTGATCAGTTTCCTGTTGATTTGGTTTGTCCCAGGCACGTGCCAGCCAGCCTTATGACTAATGCACACCTTACGAAGCCCTAAATAGCTGACCTGTCATTCTGGTTTTTTTGGTAATAGGCCCACGTCTGGTCTCTCTTCCTCCTCTAGCTGAGGCAGGTGTTACCAAGGTCACTTTCCTGTTTCTGCCCGTGTAGGGACGTGGCTGAGGTTAGTTACTTAGACTCCTACTTCTTGTAGAGGGGGCTGGGAGTGTGGCTCGGGTGGCAGAGTGCTTCCCTAGTCTGCACAAAGCCCAGGGTTAAGTCTCCAGCATTGTGGGGTATAATCTCAGCACTTAGGAGATGAAGGCAGGAGGATCAAAGTCCTTCTTGGTCACATAGTGCGTTCAAGGTCCTCCTGGGTGACCTGAGATCATCTCTCAACACACACAAGCACACACACACACACACACACACACACACACACACACACACACGGGCAGGCAGGCGGGGGACAGGGGAGTGCTTGCAGGCAAGCATAATAAATAAATCTTACTCATAAAGCTATCCTCTAAGGTTTATAACCTGCTTACTGAGAGGTTGGGCAATGAGTTGACCTGTCACGGCCTCCTCCCCACCCTGCCGGCCCCCACGGCTTTCTTCCTCATATCACGTCATAGAGAGTACCTGAAACTATACGCAAGCCACAGTCATCCCCCAGCCCACTCCCAGAAACATTGTACACATATTTAGGCACATGGATGGCACATATCCACTGCCACAACCCTCCCTGTTTAGTCCATGTGTGACAACATTCTGAAACCCCTTGCGCCCACCCCACCAATCTTTATTTCCTTGCTTGCCTTCGAAGTTCCGTTTGCTCCAAAGACACTGTGTGCTGGGGCCTCTGGCTTTGTCTGGTTTCCTGCTCACCACTGCAGAGCCCAGAGCTGGCTTGGCTCAAGGATGACTCGGAGGCCTATACCCCACGCTCTGGAAACAAAGGGGTTTTCCAGCCTTTGTGCTCCAGAATGCCGAGCCTTGGCAGCACTAGCAGGTGGCCTGTGTTAGGAGAGATACAAGCTCACGGAACAGATTGATTATTCCCTAAAACGCGGTCAAATGTTTATAACTGGGTTCAGACTAAGCTTGGGAATTAGAGGCTATTGGAGCCATGCATGTAGCTCTGTGGCAGAGTGTGTGCTTAGTGTGTGCTTAGTGTGTGCAAAGCCCTGGCTTTTACTTCCAGTATCACCCAAAGAAGAAAGACACTAGAAACTTTGTAAACCTGGGGAATGAGATATAACTTCTGTCTTAGTTAGGGTTACTATTGCTGTGAAGGGACACCATCACCACAGCAAATCTTTTGGCTTTGTTTTGTTTTGTTTCAAGGCAGGGTTTCTCTGTGTAGCTTTGGAGTCTGTCCAGGAACACTCACTCTGTAGATCAGGCTCGCCTTGAACTCACAGAGATCCACCTGCCTCTGCCCCCCAAAGGCTGGGATTAAAGGTGTGCGCCACCACTGCCAGGCCATGAAAACTCTTAAAAAGAAAACATTTAATTGGGGTGGCTCACTTAGGGTTTCAGAGGTTCAGTCCGTCATCATCGTGGTGGGGAGCATGGTGGCATGCAGGCAGACACGGTGCTGCAGCTGAGAGCGCTGCGTCTTGCAGGCAACAGGAAGTTGCCTGAGACACTGGGCACTATCCTAAGCATAGGAAACCTCAAAGCCTGCCCCCACAGCGACACACTTGCTCCATCAAGGCCGTACCCACTCCAACAAAGCCACACCTCCTAATAGTGTCACTCCCTGTGAGATTTTTGGGGGCCGATTTACATTCAAACTACCACAATGTCATCTCCAGCCTCACCTGCCTGCATTCTCTTACATCTGGCTCTGTCACTTACATGTTTGTGGCCGCTGGAGGGGTTGACCCAGGGGCAGGACTAGAAGTGGAGTCAAGGCTGTGAGTCAAAAAGCAGACACCAAGGGCTGGGGCTGTAGCTCAGTAGCAGACCAGTTGCCTTGCATGTGTGTCAATCCCTGGTATTGAAAAAAATAAAAAGATTCACATCCACATCTACCTCCTCACACAGAAACACATACACACAGACAGCTAGACAGACAGGCAGGCGAGCAGACACACACAGAGACACACACACAGTCAGGCAGGCAGACACACACATAGACACACACACAGAGTTGAATCCAAGAAAAAGCCAGGGTTGGGGGAGGCTGGAGAGTTGGCTCAGTGGTTAAGAACACTGACTGCTCTTCCAGATGGACCTGGGTTCAATTCCCAACACCCACATGGCAGCTCACAACTGTCTGTAACTCCAGGATCCAATGTCCTCCCACAGATATACAGGCAAAACACCAATTACATAAAATAAACTTTAAAAGGAGACATTTTATAAATCCTTTTGTTTGAAATAAAAGTCTACTTAATAAAAGAACAAACAAACAAATAAATAAGAAAAAGCAGGAGGGCTCTTGTAGATGGTTTTAAATATTCTGGTAGCTTTTGTATAGATTTCTTCCAAATCACCTCAGACCATATTGTGACTTGCTATATTCTGAACGTAGTTTTAAGTAGCCCCCTCTTGCGTAAAGTACACAAAAGGTTTTCCGTTTCCCAGACTCTCCCTGAGCAGTATGTGCATGTGTGATACTTTACATGATGTGTGGATTTGCCTTTATGGGGGTCAGCTTTTCTGTGCAGTACTTTTTCTACTCCTGAAACAGCCTTAGAGGGAGCGAGGAGTGTTTCTCTAGAGCGCAGGGGGCCCTGGGTTTGACCCACGGCACCCCAGAAACTAAGCGTGATGATGGATGTACTCCCGTATATCCTAGCACTCAGGAGGTGGAGGCAAGATGATCGAAAGTTCAAGGTCAGGCTTGGTTGTGTGGTAAGTTTTCCCAGCCTGGGTGGGATACATGAGACTCTGTCTAAAGGCTTAAAATTCTAGAACTTCAGAAATATTTAATTTTATTTATATATATTTATTTATATAAATATTTATTCATGTGTAGACGTAACTTTCAGCATGCAGGAAATCAACAGAGAAGCCAGTGGACACAACCAAGTGGCCTTGCCCCTTCTGGGTGAGTTGACCCTGTCCCAGGAGTCTGGGCAGGTCTAAAGGAGCTCTGTGGTTTGAGATGGACATGAAGGTTTATAGGCATATAAAAAATCAGGCACATCGTATGATCTCGTATGGATCCTAGTTTTCATAAATGCACGATAAAGAACATTTTTAGAGACAATTTGGGAAATGTTAGTATTTACTGCAAATTATATAGTATTGAGGATATAATTACACAATTTAATTTGGTTAACTGTGAGAGGTGATATTTTGGCCCTAAAAGTGCTTTTATTTCTAAAAGATGTGCACTGAGTTTTAAAAAAACGACTTTTTTTTTTCTTTCCCTGGAATTCTCAGCCTTTGAAAAGGAGGTGACAAAGTGACAAAGTGATTTAGCTATGCTGCCGTCTCATTTTCGCTCCGGCTACTGGAAAGCAGGTGGTGTGACTGACACGCTGGGGACAGATTTGTGGGGAGAAAGATGAGCAAACTGACATGTCTGTGGACACACACACGCACGCACGCATGCATGCACGCACGCACACATGCACACGCACCCCTCTCCTGAGCGGCCTCTGTGAGAAGTGAGCTCTACAAAGTCAGCAAGGCAGAGCCTGCATTACGTAAAGCCAGGCTTCTTGCACCACAGTTTGGAGCCCTCTTACCCACATTCTACCACACTCACTGGAGATATGGTGAGGCACTCTGAAACAGCGCACAGCGCAAAAGGCAGGCCCATCCTTGTTTGCACCTTGTGTGAAAGGCCTCTCCCTTCAGGGACCCGCTTCAGAGGTAGCAGGAAGTTACTATTACCAAAGGCCTCATGCGTGGGTGGGAAGGCAGATGACGTCTCTAGGGGCTTTAGTTCCTCCACCTCAGAGCTATGCCTTTCACCTCTAATGAGCACCTCAGGAAGGAGCGCATATGAACTGGGGCCCCAGTTTTCTTGGACTGTGCAGCTTGGAACAAACCTTGAGATTCACAGAGAGCCAGTGGCCCTGGATGTTCTCAACACGAACCAAGAAACAACTGATTAGAACTAATCCAAAAAACTCGTCTCTGCTGCCTGTGGTCAAGCACACCTGAAATCCTAGTACTCTGAGGCCAAGGCAGGAAAGCTCAGAATTGGAAGCCAACTCAGGCTTGCAAAGTGAGTTCCACTTTAGCCTATATTGTGAGACTCTGTCTCAGACGAAAACAACAAAAACAAAACCCCCGTCTGGCCTCAAGGCTCCCATGCTTGGGCGGCAGCTAACCTGAGTTCTGGCCGGGTCTTCTGCCTGGTCTTCAAGGTTTTTCTGGGAGGGTTGGATGTTTTAATGGTGGTGGGAAGAGAGCAGGAAATAGCTGAGTATTCCACCGTTGCTCTCGGAGCAGGCGGGGATGCCCCTCCACCGTTAGCAGCAGCCTGTGGATTAGGAGTGGCAGAAAGGATGTCTTTAAATAGATTGCCTTTTTTGTTTGTTTGGTTTGAGGCTTGGTGATGGAGGTCACTCTGGGAGAAGCTTGGGACGTAGGAGAAGGCTCTGGGTAGAGGCTTTGGGCTTAGATTTCACCACCATCGCCCTTCCACTTTAGTGAGGGGGGGGCAAGGTGGGGTACACAACCGAGAAACGGAAAGAATCAGCGCAGTAAAGTCAGCACGTGCAATCCTAGGAAAATGCACTTCAGGGCGGAGAGTGTAGCTCAGTGGTGGGGGCACTCGTTCAGCAAGCATAAGGCTCCAGGTGCCATGTCAGGCTCCACAAACAGAAACGGGACCCACAGCCATGGCTCTGGAGAATTCAGTTCAGCTGGCACGACTCGGCTCCTTGGTGCTCACAGCTGGAAAGCGTGGGCCTCCTGAATAAAGCCTGCAAGGGATAAATAAATTTATTCAGGGTCCCAACTAGGTTAAGTCCTTCGTCAGACACTTAACTTGCAGGGTTTGTGGGTGGTGCTGGGGCATAAACACAGTGTTCTACCATGCATCCCAGCCTAGCCTTGATCCTCCTGTCTGTCTCCAGTGTGCACCTCAAGCCCAGAGAGCCTTAGTATTTAAACAAATTCCTTGATTTCCCTGGGGTGACTAACAAAGAGCTGAACTCACCAGGGCTGGGTGCTGACTTGAATAACTGCTTACTGAGTGAGCAGATCCGAGGTTTGGGAGAAAATTGAATGAACCTAACTCAGGTATATAACTATGGGGAAAAAAGTGTGTGTGTGTAGTTTATATGTAGGGCATATATATATATATATATATATATATATATATATATATATATGTATATTACAAATACAAACTTACATTAATTTGTTTATAATTTTGTTTTTAAAATGACTTAAGGAAAAAATGAGAAAAAAATGATGTGGTGTACAGTTTCTTGGACCTAAACATTTGGGAGTACTCTTTGCTACTTTTCAGCAATGTGACCTTGTGTACCTGGGGAGCCCTCCTTGAGCACAGAGGAGGAACCCTGCCTAGGACTCCTTCAGGACACTGCAAGCAGCAGAAGGAAGGAGGGTGGGAAAGGGTGGAGTGCATAGTTTAGCCTCTGAACTTTACATCACTGTTTACTGGCTCATTCGTCCGTACCTCATCACTTAAGTGTCCATAAAGACAGCATCTCCGGTAGTGATATACATCACACAGTGATGTCACCTGCTCCACTGTGAGCAGGAGCTATCTCATTGTTTTAAAGCTCTTTATTTGAGCCCTGGTCCTTCCCAGTTTTGCTGACAGGCATGTGGTCAAGTGCTGCCATCTAGTGGCCAAAATACATAAAACTAATCCTGGAAAAGATTAAGGGCCCAGGCATGTCCAGCCTAGAAACGCCGTCATCTCCAAAATTCATGCTGGAGAATGCCCAATCGAGTTATAAAGACACACACACACACACACACACACACACACACACACACACACACACACACACACACACACACACACACACACACACACACACACACACACACACTTTTTCCCCCAAGACAGGGTTTCTCTTGCTGTCCTGGAACTCACTCTGTAGACTAGACTGGCCTCAACCTCTCAGAGATCCACCTACCTCTGCCTCTGGAGTGCTGGGTTTAAAGGTGTGTGCCACCACCACCCGGCAAATGTAATGTTTTAAAAAGAAAGATAGGAGACTGTGGCCCCCATAATCCCAAAGGAAGTGGTACTATTAGGAGGTGTGGCCCTGTTGGAGGAATTGCGTTACTGTGGGGATGGACTTTGAGCTCCCCTATGCTTAAACTACTCCCAGTGCCACACCCCACTTCCTGTTGTCTTCTGATCAAGATGTAGCCAGCACATGTCTGGTGCTGTCATGCTCCCTGCCTTGATGCTAATGGGCTGAACCTCTGAACTGAAAACTGCCACCTCGATTCAACATTTTCCTTTATGAGAGTTGCTATGGAACTGGAGAGATGGCTCAGCAGTTAAGAACACTGGCTGTTCTTCCAGAGGTCCTGAGTTCAATTCCCAGCAACCACATGGTGGCTCACAACCATTTGTAATGAGACAGAACACTGCATACATAATAAATAAATAAATAAATAAAATCTTTAAAGAAAAAGAGTTACTATGGTCATGGCATCTCTTCACAGCAATAGAAACCTTAACTGAGACAGAAGTTGGTACCAGGGACTGGCGTATTGCTGTGATAGGCCTGACCATGGTTTTGTTTGGAGGAATCTGAACTTTGATACTGTGGGTTAAACAGAGACACACTAACTATTCCTGAGAGGTTTTCGATTTTTATTCAGACTTCTTTTTTTTCAGACAGGGTCTCACTATGTAGCCCTGGATGATCTAGAATTCACTGTGTAGACCAGGTTGGCTTTGAACTCACAGAGATCTGCCTGTCTCTGGCTTCCTAAGTGTTGGATTTAAAGGTGTGAGCCATCATGCCTCAGAAAGCAATCCGGTTCTTATGTTTAAAATATGAAAACTTTGAGTCATCTCTTAGACCCGAGGGTAAAGACAGCTGCTGCCAAGCCTCACGGATGACTTTGAGTTCCATACCTAGGGTCCTTACTGTGGAAGGAGATAACTGATCCCCCTACGTGGTCCTCTGGTCTCCAGTTGTATGCCGTGGCATGTGCACACACACAAAAGAAATTGATAGAAATGTAATAGAACACTTTAAAAAGGAAGCCCACTTGAGAATCGGTTGCTTTCATTGTGGCTGTGCCAGGGATTGACTGGGAACAAGAAGACAAACCAAATCTGCTTTTGCCAGGTAAGCTAAGAGCCATTGAGGATTTACAAGCCAGACGCTATGCCAAAGTCCGCGTGAGCCCCATAACAACTGTGCAATGCAGGCCCATGATTCAGAGAGGAAACTGAGCCTGGGGGATCACTTGCCCACGCTCATAGCCCTGGACAGCACAAATTGGACTCAGTGGGCTGCTGACAGAAAAATGAAGGAGTGGGGGGGGCTCTTGGAGGAGTTATGGGGGAGTAGGGTGTGCATGGGACTGAAACATGTTATGTGGAATTCTCAAAAATATTAATAAAAATACATTTAAAATTTTGTTTTCTTAATTTTTTTTTCGAGACAGGGTTTCTTTGTATAACAGTCCTGGCTGTCCTGGAACTTGCCTTGTAGACCAGGCTGGCCTTAGACTCACTGAGATCTGCCTGCCTCTGCCTCCCAAGTGCTGGGTTAAAGGAGTGCACCACCACCACCACCACCCTTAATCTTTCTTTAACCACAACACTGGCTCCCATTCTTGGCTGTGCTGCCCTCTCACCCTCCACCCCACAGAGAACATCAACGGGCTGCTTTCTCAGGGCTGCAGCCCGAATAAAACCAAAGAACGCAAGAAGTGTTTCCATGTAAAGTGCTGGGAAACCCAACATTTTATTCACTACATCTCGGCGACTACACAAATGCGGAAACATCGGAACACTGGAAGCGTGATGACATCACCACTTGCTTTTTTTTTTCTTTTTCTTTTTCTTTAGCAAACACAGCAGATGATATTGCACGGCATAAAGAGAGAACAGTATTGAAGTTCAAAAAAAATTTAAAAAAAAAGAAAAGGAAAGAAACCTTAATGCAGTACAAACCAGAAGAATGCCTAACACACGACGCATTTTGTCGCTACGCACGAAAAATACAGAAGAAGCGTCAACAGAGAGAAAGACAAAGTCTCAGCAAATGACTGTGACCGGGTACAATAATCGTTTCATCCGACGCATGATGCAGTGTAGAAACTACCACCGTTTTCTAATTGACAGAGAAAAGGACAGTAACATTTGTCTTCTATCAAAAATCTCCCAAGCCCCTCACGGTTAGGTGTGTAGTTAAATAATCATGTATTTAGCTTTTCAGTTGTTTTTTTTATTCATTGCTAAGGAAGAACTCCCCCTGCCCTTGGAAGACTTTCTACTCTACTGATCTTCTATTTAATTTTTACCTGATGATTGTCTTAGGCACCCTCCTTATATAATAAACCATCAAGCTAACTTGAACAGGGAAACTGAGTCACACTCCTCTTCCAATAGCTGAGGTCAAACGTGTGCTGAAAATAGAAAAAGGGGAAGGGACAGGTCTCGGTGAGTGACAGACGGGCTGGTTCTTGGGGGGAGACAGCAACTGGGGGGGGGGACAAGGCATGAAACAGCTAGCAAAACAAGTGGAAGGCAGTGGTTTCAAGTTTATTCTTATTATTAATTGTCAGTTGGTTCAGACGGCAATTCAAAAATGAGCCCAAAATGATTATGAAATAAATGCAGAACATACTATAAAAAATAATCAATGCTAACATAGAAATAGAAGTGTGACCTTATAAATATAATGCTGCTTTGAAGTTCACTGCCAACCTTTCAAAACCTTCTGTCAGCATCGTGACTCCCGGGGCACTGACGCCTGGGCTGAGAGTGGACTTATTACCGATTCACATACACAATCAGTACAAAAAGGTTCCTCTTGACCAGAAACCTGTACCCTCCTCTCTCTTTCCCTACCCCAAACACGCCTGCGAAAGAAAAGAAGGCCAAATGTCTGTGTTGAGGGGGATGTTGGGGACACCAATGTGTCTAAGCAACCTACTACGTCAGGAAAGCTGACAGAGCAGTGGCGCCTGTGAGGGCGGCCCTGGTCCTCGAGGGTTCTGTGTGTGCTGATCAAGGACCAGACCCGCCTTGGCTAAGGGGCCTGGCCAAGGCTCATGTCTAGGAGATGGAGAGTGAGAAAACAGTCTCCCCCAGGATCCCTAGAGTCCTTCCCATCTGGGTAGGGTACACATAAGAAGGCAAGGATGGGGCAGCTGTGGGGAGCAGGGGTGTGGCACTCTTAATGTATTTCCTAAATTAGGGTGGTCATTAAGCCAAGTGAATTTGTTTTGCTTCTTGCATGGGCTGCTGGGAAGTTAGTGGCCCCCAGTCCCGTCTTTTTCTTAAAGACAGCTTGGTGGGAAGGTTGTCTTGGTGGAGAGGCTGTCACCCAGAAGGGCAGAAACAATAGCGTTGAGAGAGTTTCCAGATTCAAGTTAGCTTGTCTCTTTAGGTTTTTACACTTTGACTTCTTATACCCATGCCTGGATAGCTAAAAACGAACAGAAGCAGGGTGGAGCAAAGTATCCCACAGACACAGATACTGTGAGACATCGGGGAAGGTCTTAAGCTCTTTGAAGTTTCAGGTCTTACCTGCAAAATAATTTTTTTTTCTTCTGAAAAATAATAATAAATTAAAGAGAAACCGCAGGTAATGCCTTCTATCGTTCTACCTTGGTACACTCATTTGGCATGTACACGTTTTCGAGGGGGAGCTGGCAGTATTGAGAGCACAAGAGGGTGTGCTCAACAGGAACAAACTAAAGCTAACACTCCGAAGGCAAGAGAGGCTTTCTCCAGCTTAGCATCAAGAACAAAAGAGATTGTAACATAAAGTTTTGGCCATTTCATTGTACTATATACACCGTAAAAACTACAAGTCATAAATTAACGAAGTGATTAAATAAGTTCATATAAAATGTAATTAAATTAAACAAATCACAGCACGTTATAGAGAAAAATAGGAACCAGTTTCACAAAAAGATTATATATATATATATATATTTTTTTTTTACCCTGTGGAAACAAATTTTCTACAAAACACAAACTTTCATAAGTAATGATCAAAATGAAAATCATTTCTTATTCCATTCTTGCATTTTTACACAACCCTTAACTTTTAACCCACTTGGGGAACATTCCCAAAAATTAACTCTTCCTTGAGCAACTGAGAAGTCCAGCCAAGAAAACAAACCCCAAACCAAAGTGGGAGGGGAGAGGGAACACCCAAACACACAGCTACAAAATAAATAAGAATTATAAAGGTTTTTTTTTCTTTAAAGTAACCTTAACAATTAACAAACTAGTAAGTTCTGCCTTATCACATAGACTCTCTATACAACATAACCCTAACATTTTATTACTATGAGGTATTTGAAGGAATTGGTAAAAGTGACGCACGGCCTGCCTGGGGAAGGGACTCCGGGAAGGGGCGGGGAGGGCCTCAGGGAGAAGTAAGAGGAGGAGCTTTGGTTTATCAGCAAGAATTGGGGGTGGGGGAAGTCATCCTTTGGTATCAAAGAAAGTTTCATTGCATGGTTGCGCAGAAAAAGCACCACGGTGAATAATTATTCCTTTTTTTTTTTTTTCATTAGTGGCCTTTCTAAGAGGCTGAGGTATTCAAAGAGTATAAGGTGAGAGAGGTTAACAGCGGTTTAACACTTTGGTTCAAGCAAGGCACTCGTCCTAGGAGTTTACAAACTTTGCAACGTGTTTGCCTAGAGATTTCCAGAAGTAGCAGGAATAAGAGTAGGCGTTCCTAATGTCGTTGTTCTCGGTATCATGTTGTTAGTAAGAATGAAGACAACTTTACACACTGAGTGAAGAGGGAGAAGGCGGGGAAGGGGCAGGGCGGAGTTCCCTCTGCAGACCACGGCCGTGCATGAAAATATCTTTGGTATTCTTTGGTATATCAATGTGATTAAAATCACCAATGGAAATTGAGTGAGGTAGCGTCTTTGGTTCACACTATAAATAGTAGATCTTTACACTTTTTTTTCTTTTTTTTTCTTTTTTCTTTTTTTTCATTTTTTTAAAATCTTTTTTTTTTTTTTAAACACATGGAAGTAGCTATTTCTTACCTTCTGCTTCTTTGTCCACACTATTTGGGGAGTAGTTACCCAATGCACTGTAGAGCAAACCCACACCACAGTAATAACCCAGAAGGCCAAGTGCATCCCCTAAACAGCCTCTGGTATTTGAATGCACCCTAAACAACTAGATAGAAAAGGGAGCCGTGCTTTCTCTTTGTTTGCTAAATGCATAGTTTCATCCTGTCTGTACAAAGGAGGGAGGACGGACCGTAAGGAAAGTGTCCTTAGACTCTTTGGTATAGCAAAGTTACAGTTAACCTGCAGAGACGGTTCTTCACCTGGGGGAGCAATGGGAGAGGGCTGAGTCCAAATGCAGCAATTGCTTTCATGTTGTTCTGGGAAAATAATTATGTGTTTCTGGGGGACTGAGGAGCGTGACGAGTGGCAAGTTCTGTTAGAACTTGTGGATCTCCCCACACATTTTCTTTGGTCTCTGGAATGCTTAGAGACAGGAGTACTCAGCCCAGGGGCATCCAGAATTCCTCTATCTGGACAGTTACTGAGATCCAAGTTTTATAAAGTCTCCAGACTCCAAACATTCCTGCTGGCTTTCAGCAAAAGCTTCCTGTTATTTGAAGACCTGAATGACATATGGCCAAAAACACAAAACAAAACAAAACAAAACAAAACACTAAACAAAACAAAGAAAGAAAGAGAGGAAGAAAGTAGGAAGGTGTTTGAAGTTGAAGTCTGGTTCTGTTTGCATTGTGGGTAGTGATGAGGGATGAGCTCTTGAGGGGATGGTGTGAAAGGACTGAGAGGTGACAAGATCTGCTCTGGAGAACATGAGCAGAGCCATAAAACAGGAATGGAAACGTGACCTCTGAACGCTGATTTCAAAGCAAAGGAAGAGCTGTTCCTACAGGGTGTGAGAAGGTATTGCTTAGGGAAGCTGAGTTTATCTGCTACGGTTTCGAAGAAGCAAAAGTTTGGAGTATGCTCGGTCAAGTAAGAAAATTGCTCTTCAGGCTCTGACTTGTGCCCTTGTTTACGAGAAAATATATCTCTAGGCCCTGAAATTGTGTAATTGGTGCAAATTTAATGCTGGTATGAAGTCATCTTTGGTGTCAGCAAGTAGGGTAACTGGTTATTTCTCAGATAACCGTCATGGTGGGATTTTAAAAACGTAGTCATATTTTTTTTTTGAAGACTGTGCCTTCACAGTACCAAAATGATTGGCTTGAAAAAATTGAAACATGCAGTTGGGTTAATCATGGAAGTAACACGGTAAAAGCCAAGCTAAGTCTCAGGTTGAGTGAATCTTTTTTCTTTTCTATTTTTTTTTCTTGAAGTATTGAAAGTTGGTAAGACTGTGTAGACACAGTTAGGTTTCCCCTGAATTTTTAATTCCCTTGTTTTAAGTAAATAAGGCTATGCCCCCTCTTAAATTATAAATGTACTCCCCAGCTCACTCCACTATGAAGAGAGAAAACAATATTTCTATTTTTAGCTTTTGTTTATGCTACTGAAAACTTCGGCAAATCTCGAAGGGTGGCAATTTACTGGTTATTCATGATTGGACTAGAATTGTGCCATATTTAGAAGAAAAACTTTCAGGTTGCAATCTTGGGCGAACTTTTAAAAAACACTACGACAAAACAGCAAGGCGCCTGCTGATTTCCTTTGCACAATCGCCAGCGAACGGAAAGGAGACCGATGGTTCGCTGGTTCGCTTAGGCGCCTCTCTCTGGGGGCCGACCCTTGGGCCCCAGGAGTGAGATTTTGTGTTATATAATTTTTACATTTTAAAATTCGTTTGGCATTTTAGTGAATTTCAATGGACAGCTTACTATTAGCATAGCTTTCGGTGTTACGTATCTAGCTGGGTGTGATATTAACTGAGGGTACCCCATTCCTGACTTCCCTGTGCAGCGACTGTCTGCTCACATCAGTTGTAGTTCGGCCGAGTTCAGACAGAGTGTTTCTGAGTGGCAAATGATTTCCAGAACGTTGTGTTTGCTTCCTGCCTTGGTCTGTGCAGCCCCAGTTAAATGATTTGGAAAAAGTCAAAATTTAAAACTTTGATTAGAAAGCTTAGGTTTTAATTTAGGTCCCTGCCAGAGAGGAGAAGCCATGAGATAAAATTCCAGGGTTTTATAGCGAAAAGGAATGTAAATGCTTTGGATGCTATGCTTAGTAAAATGCATCTGTTAATTCTGAAAGAACCAAGTTTTGTGTGAGGCTGGTGCTCTGGCTTTTTCTATGCAGGCCTCCTATGCTCCTGCTTCTCAGAGGCACCTGTTGTTTTCCTGACGTCTGCCTGATGCAACATCTGCAACTGACAATCAAGTTAGTCCAATTGCTTTTTTAGGATGGCTACAAAATACAGGATAACTAATTGTTATTAATATTGATCTGCTGTCTTCATTAGTGTTTAGGAAGAATTTAAAAATAAGCATTTGGTGCTAAGTAGATAAAGCAATTTAAACAAAATTAGTCTAGGTTTTTTTTTTTAAGGAGGGCTTTTACTAAAAATGATCACTTTAGACAATTTTTAAAATTTAGTTATCTGTCCTGTTAAGCTTAGTTTCTTAGTGTTTATACGGGAACCTACTCTGAAAGGGTCCTCACATCTTCTTGGCTATGAGTAGATTATGCATTTTGTCTTTTCTCTGGGTCGGTGACATTTCCAGATTCCATGTGCACCGTGCCGCCCTCTCTGCCTTGGTGGTAACTGCTTCCCTGAAGCTACATTCTTCCTTGCCAGTCTGAAAACTCACGTCTCAAATGCTTCAAGAGTCATACATAATAGTCCTGAATCTACGTGGCATGTGGATTACAGCTAGGTCAGTTCATACGTATAACTTTACATAGTATCTTGTGTAAAAATAGCTTTGGTTATTAAAATCATTGCAATAAAATACCTGCACTATAATATTGTGTGTTCTTTGGTACCTGGGTGATATTTTTTTTTAATGGATGGACTCTTGTTTCATTTTTTTTTAAAAAATATCTGAACATTTCTTAACAAACAAAGAGAGTGCACTGGTTTAGGCGCCATTCAAATTTTCTTTGCTGGGTTTGAATCCGCATTTAGGTTGTGGGCCTGGCAGGTTCAAACACTAGGCTAGATGAGAGAAATCACACCTTCCATCCAATGAATTTAGAAATCCCACACTGTGTTGGTCACACTCCTCTGGTGCAACCCTTCCTGACCAGCCCTGCCTGAGTCCCTAACCACTGGTGGTGGCGGATGGGTGTGAGGAGACCTGCACACCCACCAACGCAAGATATTGAGACATAATACACCTTCGTGGCGTGGTGGGAGAGATGAGAATGTCTGATCTTAAAAGATGACCGCTCGACGGCTCAAACATTACTGTGCTTCGAGCCACGGAGCAGCCACGCACAGTGAGGCGCTCGGGTTGAAGGCGTGAGATCCGATGTTTTTCGATCATCGTTTTTCTTGCCAAGTCTTGCCCCGCTGAAGTATGTCTCTCGGAACAAAGTCAGAATGCAGGTGAGCTTCAGTCTTTGGTTTCTTTGGACTATAAATACCACTTTTATTTCTTCAAATATTTCTAAGTATAAACCTGCTATCTTGAGGTCCTGGTCTTTAAAAACTTTTTTTTTTTAAATTAAATTTAAAGCTTTTCCACCGAGGTTCGAGTCCGTGGTTCTTCCTTCATGCTTTGGTACAAGTGCTGGATGACGATGAGTTGCCTGAGCTGGAGCTGCCC
This sequence comes from Microtus pennsylvanicus, assembly GCF_037038515.1. Lineage (NCBI taxonomy): Eukaryota > Metazoa > Chordata > Mammalia > Rodentia > Cricetidae > Microtus > Microtus pennsylvanicus. Next base: position 45,915,299 of record NC_134581.1, read on the forward strand.
TCGTCCTGCCACTTGTCCAGACTCCTCCTCCTCGCATTCATGAAGAAGTTGCTGACAGTGCTCAGCTCCAACCCCAGCTGCTGGGAGATGGTGATTTGTAATTCTTTGGACGGGCGCTTATTTTCCTTGAATATTGCATGTAGAGTTCGACGTTGAACGTCTGTGAAGACCAGCCTGGGCTTTTTGGGGGTGTTGCCTCTATCCTTCCCGTGTTCTTGCTCTTTCCTTTTGCAAGCTGCAAAGAAACATGGAAGATGTTTAGAACGAAGTCCCTCGGGGGGATTGGCCAGCCTTTCCTCATAACCTGCTTTTTGGTCTGCTGAGCCCTGACTAAAGTACCAAGGACGGCTGGGAAGAAGTGTAATAGAAGTACAGAGAGCTGAAGTATAGCTGGAATTTTGTACACTGTGGGTGGGTCCTGGCATCGGTCAGTTTCTGCACTCTGTCTTAGGTAGACCAGGAAGCTCCACCAGGCCTCTGGCTAAATGAACTGGTAGGTTTGAGTTTTTCTTCTAAAAGGACATTTAATTCTTTAAAAATTCTATGTGTGCCTGTGTCTGGGTATGTACACATTAGCAGGTGCCAATGGAGGCAAGGTGAGGGCATCAGATCCCCTGGAGCTGGAGTTAGAGGTGGTGGCAGACCTCTTGACACAGGTTCTGGGAACCGAACTTGGGTTCTCTGGAAGACCAGCCCATGTTCTCGACCACTTAGCTGTTTCTTTAGCTCCTAATTTGAATATCAGGGTTTTTTATTTTTAAAATTATATTTATTTATTTGTGTGTGTGTGCATGTGTGTGTATAACACCACCACATTCGGCTAAGCTCACCCTTCCCCCACAGTTGTAATTCTCTGAGGGGCTCTCCATCTCCTCCCAGGGTGTAAATCTCTGAAACACCGAGGCTGTCTCCCACAAACCCTGAGCAGAGACAGAAGCCAGGTGACAATATCTGTAGGGAAGACCTAAAGTTAGACAGTGACAACTGAGGAGTGGGACGCAGTTCTCCAGAGGTGGAATTCAGAGGACATCCTGGCAACCTGGCCGGGGTGGGGGTGGGGGGTGGGGGGCAGGGGAGTGGTGAGCTAAGGAGGAAAAGTTTAAAATACGTCCGGGTTTCTGGTTAGATGGTGGGGCACATAAAACGGAGTTTTATGAGGCTGTAATTACTTGTATGTAGGAGAGAGCATGTTGGAAGTGCTGGCTGGGCATTCTGCTAAAGATCTCCGATAGGTAGTTGTCCAGTAGACAGCAGGATGTATGGAGCCTGGAGTTCGGGGGAGAGGTCTGAGTGAGAAAGCCAGCGTTGGAAGTCATTAGGGCTCCAGGTGATAAATTAGACAACACAAGCTTATGGAAAAGTAAATGACAATATTGGGCAAAGCCTCAAATTATCTATCATTCAAAAGGCAGAGCTAAGGAAACTCTCCACAAAGAGACGTCCATCTTCCAGTGAACCAGGAAGCACATTGGAAGGACATGAAGAGGTCCTGGGTACTTGGCAGGATTCTGTGGACTGAAGATACCCACAGCCAGTGTTTTCCAAGTGGTATCAGAGTTGCAAGAACCTCTTCCACTGAGGTTCTGTGAAAGGAAGGTTTACAGGTCAAGAGCACTTAGAGAAGAAACCTTACCCACAGAGCCTCTTCCCCAAGACTCACAATGTACGCTAGCCTATCTGTTTCTCAGAGCCATTCAACCCAAACCCTTTGTGGTGGAGTATGTCTAATCATAAATCATATGCTACCCATCAGGGGGACATGGGTCAGTATATTTTGCCCCAGGGTTTCAAGAGGTGTAGATATTGCAAGGTCAGAGACTGGGAGGTGGAACACTGCCGGAGCCGGGACCTGGCTAGCCTCCTACCGCCCCCACTCACCAGGGCATCCTGAGAAGTGCAGGCTGGAAGGAGAGCTTAGAGCCTGTGGGGTTATTAGAGATGGTACCTGTAAGTGCTTATATCTACAGAGAACATAGCAAAAGTCAGAATTGCCAAATACGAAGGTCGTGGTACTAATAGAATAGAGAACAGACAAGCTCATGTGGAATCATAAGGTTACCAGAGGAGAAGAGGAACAACCTGCAGAGATAAAGTCATACTTCTGGAAGCTTATGTAGAATTATAACTGTTAGAGTCCTTGAGAGACCATATAAATGAGAGAAATACTTTGGGAGACATTGCGGCATAGAGACGACCCAGGTCAAAGCAGGAAAGCTGCAGCTAGGGGTCTGAGTCGCCACACATGCATGGGGGGTGGGGCATGAACCAGGACCAAGGGGCCAGGGACACTGCAGTGCAGGGAAGTACTCCCATAGGAAGGCACACACCAGATAGACACAGGCGGTGGGAGGGGGGCAGAACTGGGTTTGGGGGTTACTGAAGATATACGAAGTCCCAGTTTGAGTCCCCTCCAGGAAGGAGGCAAGCCAACGTGTATTCAGGATTCTGTGGGAAACTGTAGTGGGAGATGCCTCAGCCACACGGGTAGCTTTGATCTTCAAGGGTGTGGTCACTCACATGAACACTGTGCAGGAGGCGGAAGTAGGCATGGATTGTGCACGTTGGGAAGAAAGAGAAAAGAGCCATGTTTAGGTAGCACACATCTGTAATTACAGCACTCAGGGAACGGAGGTCGGAGGAGTGGGAGTTCACGGTGGGGAAAGGCCAGAGGCGTAATGGCTGGGGTCTTGCTTTGCTTACAATATGCGAAGCAGAGCCAAACATGTTTTGAAAAATATGAGTCTTCCGTGAACAGAGTTGTGAGGTCAGGTCAGTTTGGAGACGCTAAATAATCAAGTGCGGCTGTTATTTAATTCGGACGCCACCACTACCCCAAGCCTGTAACATAGGAATGTGCCAAGCTCACGCTGTCAGGAAGCCCTCTCTGCAGGGAATTTTAGGACTTGTTTCCCTTGGAGGAGTGCTTCTCAATGTGGTTGGCTGCCTTTGAGCTGGTCTATGAGCTGTTGCTGACCTACAAGATCATGGCAGGAAAGTGGGAGTGGCCAGGAAGGACCGTTTATAGATGCTTGCCATTGTTGGGATATTCAAGCATGAGTGTGTTGAGTGTGTTCCTCCCAGTTGTTTTTCCCATATTCTAGAACTGCAGGGATAAGACACACGCAGTTCCTTACTACCTAGACTTTAAGGCGCTTTTCCCTGGAACACAGTTTATGAGCATGATGTGTAACGGCACCCCAGAACTAGCTCGGGGCCTGTGTCTTAACACCACCTTGTCTATTTTCCTTCCTTAAGGACCCAAAGCTCTATCGAGCCTGGAAAGTGTTGACTGATGGGGCTGGAGATGGCTCAGCATTAGGAGCGCCTAGTGCTCTCACAGGGGCTGGGAGTTGGCTCTCAGCTCACATCCGTTGACTCACAGTTGCCTCTAACTCCATCTCCAGGAGATCGGATACCCTCTTTGGGCCTCTGCAGGCACCGTATTCAAGCATGTATACCCACACAAGACACGCATACAAACCCATACATTAAACATAAAGTAAGTCTGAAGTGTTGGCTGAGTTGTGTAAAAGTTTACCAGGAATCTGTCTGGGAATCTGTGGGCATGGATATTTTGGCCTGGGGGACATTTACAAAGTCAGATGGGGAGCCAGGTGATGGGGGCACATGCCTTTAATCCCAGCACTTGGGAGTTCAATGCCAGCCTAGTCTACAAGAGCTAGTTCCAGGACAGGCACCAAAGCTCCACAGAGAAACTCTGTCTCGAAAAACAAAAAATAAAACAAAACAAAACAAAGCCAGATGGACATGGAATACTTGTTAGATAAACCTGGTCTCAGAAGATACAGTGGCTAGTCCTGGGCCACTAAAGATGCAATTCTGTGCAGGTCCCTTATTGTTCTTTTAGCCTAATGTCCCTGTTTACAGTGGGTTTCTTACTTCCCAGGATGATAATCAGTTTTTTTTTTTTTTTTGGTTTTCAAGACAGGGTTTCTCTGTGGTTTTGGAGCCTGTCCTGGAACTAGCTCTTGTAGACCAGGCTGGTCTCGAACTCACAGAGATCCGCCTGCCTCTGCCTCCCAAGTGCTGGGATTAAAGGCGTGCACCACCACTGCCCGGCTGATAATCAGTTTTAAATAAGAACAAATGCGTAGATGTGATTAAAACCTTGAGCTCTTAAGTAGTGCAGAAGTTTGCAAATTAGCAAACACAGGGCCCTGAGTTCAATCCCCATCACTAAATTCTTTTGCATATGAATTTACCATGCTTTCCTTCCTCCTTTATCTATCTATCTATCTATCTATCTATCTATCTATCTATCTATCTATCTATCTATCTATTTTTGTTTTGTTTTTCGAGACAGGGTTTCTCTGTGGTTTTTGGAGCCTGTCCTGGAACTAGCTCCTGTAGACCAGGCTGGTCTTGAACTCACAGAGATCCGCCTGCCTCTGCCTCCCAAGTGCTGGGATTAAAGGCGTGCGCCACCACCGCCTGGTTCCTTCCTCCTTTAGTCAGCGTGCTAGACACTGGGCTCACGTCTTTGCTGACCTGAGCTTCTGTTATGAACCCGACAGACCCTGGAGACCTCTTTCACTGAGCAGAGAGCACAGCAAGGCCTCTGAGGACCCTGGGACTACCACTCAGAGCTGAAGCTCCTCTTCTGCTTCCCAAAGTCTATTATGACCTTAATTAAATAATGTCCAAGGTCATCCTTCTCTCTGTCGGGGTGGATAGCTCCTCCAATGACTTCCATTGTACCATCTACGACCTGTATGGATTTTCAATTCCTTGTTCTTATTGTTTGCTTGCTTGTTTGGGACAGGATTTAATTTCTTAGGCTGATCTGGGACTCACCGTGTAACCGAGAGTGAGGATTGGAGATTCTCCTGCTTCTTTCTACCTTTCGAGTTTGGGGTTCCCAGGAATATTTGCCACCACATCCCATTTGTGTAGTTCTGGGGATCGATCCTAGCTTCATGCATGCCACAAAAGCACTTTGCCCACTGACTGCATCCCCAGACTCCTTTGCGGTTTTTGGAGAAGAGCAAATAAGCCATGAGTCATGTGGTACACACCTACAATCTGTCCAAGGCCATACTGGGCCACAAAGGGAGATCCTGTCCTCCTCCAATGAACGAATAACAATAGCAACAACAAAATAAGCCAACAACAGCTCTGCAATCAGCTAGTCCAGATTCAATCTCATGCGGATGAAGGTGGTAAGGCAAACGCTTGCTCCTCATGAATCATGAATACAATAGAATGACAAGCAACACCGGCTCCATTAACAGCTCAACATTGTGTCTTCTAGACTGCTGAGCCATTAAAAATAGAGACTGGAGTGATGAGTCAGCAGTTGAAGGCTCATGCTGCTCTTGTCGGGGACCTAAGTTTGATTCCCAGAGCCCGTGTCAGGTGGCTCACCTCTGTACGTTTACCTTTGGGGCACCTGTAAGCTTTGCTCAAAGGCAACTGCACGCATGCACACCTACACATAGACATCCACATAAATCTAATTAAAAGTAGTCAAACCAAATCTTAAAGTATCTGTGCACACACACATGCGTTACCGTGTGTCCTTGCTCTTTGAAGCTGAGTTTCTACTTTGGCATTACAGTTGTAGACCGACTGTTTGAATGAGCTGGTTGGTGTCCTTAATATATCTGTCCCAGGGTTGGCTGGAACACAGCAGAGTTGTGGATAGGGAGAAGCTCTTTTTCAGGGTGTATGTGCTGTAAATTCAGAGGGGTCTGCGGAGGGCCCATCGCAAGAAAAGCACGCCTGTGCCAGAAGCCTCAATTCTGCTGCAGAGCTAAGAAAATCCTTCTACCAACCTGGGCCAAGTTCTTCCAGGGAAAAAGTGAAATGTAGCTCCGTTACCTGATAATACCAGCAACCACCATGACCGTGGGGCATGGCAGGCAGGGCAGAGCCTATCACATACTGACAGATCTCTGTGTAAGGTATGGACAGCTTGAGCCCGGCCTGGCGGCACACGCCTGGAAACACAGACAACACTTAGGAAGTTGGGTTGTGGGGATCGTTGAGGGCGGCAGGCCCAGGCTACATTACAAGATCCTGTCTCAACCCTCTCCCCAACCCAGAAAAGAATGAACTCCTCAAGAAGTATGAGTTGAACTGCCATCTCTTGGATCCGCTGGTCAGTCTCTCTGTTCCCTAGTCCCTGTCTCACTGTTCACGTACCTCAACCTCAGCCTTAGTCCTGTAAGCAGAGAGGAGGGTGACGTGAGGCATACTAGGAAAAGAAGCCCTTTTAGCATCCACGTGGAAGAGGAGAGATGGGGAAACTGAGGATTTTATGTCCACATACATACACATAATTTAAAAATATTAAAAAAGCCCTTCTATCACTGGGAGTTCAGTAATTGGTGTGGTTCTACAGTTATGATGTTTGTTCTACAAGTCAGTTAAGATATACAGCTGACCTGATGAACCACATGCTTACTTTGCATTTTAGCTCACATAGGCCTATTGTGAATTGTAAAATTTATTGATTCGCTTTTTATTATTAGTACTATATATTTTGTAGTATTCATAACAACTAAAAGTGACACACACACACACACACACACACACACACACACACACACAGAACTATAAAAACTACGCTTTCCCGGGAAGGGAGATGACTCAGCAGGTAAGAACTTTTGCTCTACAAGCATGGGGACCTGAGTTTGAACCCCAACACTCACGCAAAAAGATGGATGTGATAGTATATGCCTGTAACCCCAGTGCTGTGGAGGCAAGGGAATTGCTGGGACTTACTGGTTGCCAGTCTAGCTCCAGGTTCAGTGAGAGACTGTCTCAAGGGAGTAAAGAGTGACAGAGATGGGCATCTGATGTCTTCCTCTGGCCTCTGAGTACAAACAGCATGGCTGTGCACTGTTGTGTACATAAATGTATATGACATATACGCAAAAGTTTTAATTAAAATAATCTCCTATAGTTAATTTCGAACAAGTGAAGTCTGCCTTGTTTGTATTTCTGGAAAGACGCCTATATATCCACACTGCAAATGTCTATAATATGCCAATAATGCGCATGAAAAATGAACTTCACCGAAGTCTCCTGAAGCACAAGAAGAAAAGCGCAATGACTGCTCTACCTCAGTGTCCAAGCATCTTGATACTCGGACCTCAACACTCTTCATCTTTCTCTCCTATTGCCCACCCACTCACTGCCCACCACGTCCACCATGCCCACGCCCACCATACCCACCATGCCCGCTGCACTGCTTGGAGGCTGGGCCTAGATGCACTAAGCACATTCGTGCTTCTACACCTTTGTCTACACTGTTTCCTCCAGCCAGGATGCTTGTTTCCCTTCTTTCCATAGGAAGAATTCCTTATACAGCTAAGACCAAATTCCCGCATTTCCCTTTCTTCTACGCCTTCTCTGTCCCAGGGAAAATTGTTGATTCCTGTGATAACAGAGAACCTCACAATAATCTCTCCCACTAGAGTGGACACAATCTGTTATATAGAGAAGAAGAAGAACGAGGAGGAGGAGAAGGAGGAGGAGGAGGGGGAGGAGGATAAGGAGGAGGAGGAGAAGGAGGGGGAGGAAAAGAAGAAGAAGAAAAAAGAAAGAAAGAGAAAAATAAAAAGGCTAGACCACAGATTTTAATTTTTAGGCATTCTTGTTATATAAACGAGCTTGATGTGGGCCTGTATAAAGTAGAGACACTTGAGACAAAATTTAGTATCAAATTTCTAAAATCCTTTTCCTGTGCAGTTCCCCTTGAAACAGATTACCACTACTGAGGGGCTATTTCTAAAGTGGCACTAGAAGAATCAGCGGAGGGCTGGAGAGTCAGCTCAGTGGTCAAGAGCACATGTTGCTCTTGCAGAGGACCTGCATTTGAATCCCAGCACCCCAGTGGTGACAAAACTGTAACTCCAGTCCCTTCTGATTCACTACCCTCTTCTGGCCTCTGCAGGCACCAAGTGTACACACACACACACACACACACACACATGCATGCACGCACACGCACACATGTGCGCAGGGAAAACACTCTTACACATAAGCTAATAAAATAAATAAATCCAAAAAGAAATAAGGGAAAAGAAATCAGTAAAAGTCAGCTGAGTCCTTGTGGAGAAGGAAGTTGAGATGCCCTGAATCAGAAGGCAGTTGAAGGGCAGGCAGGGAGCAAGTGGGCAGGATGGAGCTGGAGAGGCAGAAGGTGCAGAGGAATTAAGCTGGTCTGTGACCCCAAAGGAGTTGAGAGTAAAGTAACCACACCTGACACAGACAGTGTGTGCAAGTTGAGGCTCCTAACCCCAGAAGGCTAAGATACACTATGATCGGCTTTGCTAAGTCTGGAGCGTAACGATTAATATATGCCTAGTTAAGGGTACAGAAGAAAACAATTGGATTTTTTCCCTCCTAAACAGGGTCTTTTGTAGCTTAGTTTGACCTTAAGCTTGCTATGTATCTGAAAACGAGCCAGAACTTCTGATCCTTCTGCCTGTACCTCCCAAGTGTTGGAATTACGATGTCCAGTTTGTGCACTGCTGGGGGAAAAACCCAGCACTCTACCAACAGAGCCATATCTTTTTTTAAATTTTTTTTTATTGAAGAAAAAAAATTTCTGCCTCCTCCCAGCCTCCCATTTTCTTCAGGTTTCATTCTGACAAGTTTTGCCAAGGAGATTTCTTCTCTAAGAACTTGATGGAAAAGCCCCTAATGGGAAAAAAAAGCCCCTTTCATTTCCTCACCCCTAAGTCTTTAGTGTTATCTTTACTCTGGGTCAGCATATCTTTAGACCAAGAATTGGAATCGTGCTTGTGGACAGCACTTATATGGTTCAGTGGGGTTTAGAAGAAGCCAAGTGATGCAGTGGGTACGCTTGATGGAAGAGCTGAGAGTTACTCCTATCAAAAAACAGACTTGGAAACAAACCTGCTACAGGATCAAATGAACATTGTGTGTGTGTGTGTGAGTGTGCGTGCATGCACACGCACACATGCGCACAATGCACACAAACACATATGAGAGGAATATAATGATAATTGGGTGTCAGACTTCTGACTGTAGACTGAAGGATATATAAATAGGGCATGAGGAACAGCAAAAAATTCATGGGAATATCTCACAAATGTGTGGGTGCAGATATTGATATAAATTTATGATTTTACACACACACACACACACACACACACACACAGAGCCATTAAGATGGCTCAAAGGGTAAATGAGCATGTCATCAAGTCTGAAAACCTTAGTTTCATCTCCAGGACAAACATGGTGGAAGGAGAGAACTGGTTACTATACGTTGTCCTCTGAACTTTACCCAAGTCATGTCATGTATGTATGTTTATGAGTACAAGCATATACACATAAAATAAGTGAATGTAACACAAATATAAATGTTAATGGTATTCATGAATGCGTCTATGCATAGCTATGTGTATATATTCTTCCCAGCTTTACCTGAGAGAGTGGAGAAAAAAAGCCATGCTAAAAGCTCATGCATACATAGTACTCAGCTCTTCTCAGTCGCTAACGCCTTATCAGCCAGCATAAGCCACGGTTCATCAGAGAAGGGGCGAATCCAAAGCTTGGAGAAAGGAGGGTACTAGATGATCTTGGAATATCTTTTTTTATGTTGGAAACTTTTCAAAAATAATGAGAACATGTCACAGAACATAGAAAGGGCTCACATCATCCAAGGATGTTAAAGGGACTCCCATCAGTCACATCTGGGACAGCTTG